>NC_045437.1:3362225-3405162 GCF_002776525.5 Piliocolobus tephrosceles
TAAATAGTCATACTATTTGGGCAAATTCACTTTCAAACTTTTCCACATATATTCAGTGTATATACTTATAAATAATATATAAATATGATTACTTTTGGAGACATTGGGACAATAGAGATACTTTAAATACTCTTTGATCACTCCCAAAAATCTGGTTCACTCTACCTGTTTCCAAATGTATCTACCGTTACAAATAGCCACACCATTTTTAATGCTTTTATATACACATTCATGAAAAATTGAGAGCATTGATTTGTGTTTTTAAACATAAACAGCATTACACTATATTTGTGACTCTGCAGTTTGCTTTTGCATACAATGGTATGTTTTTAAAGATCTTTCCATATTTGTAACATATGAATCATATGTCTTCTTTTATCTTTTGAATATATCACCCTCTACTCACCCTTCTCTCAAAATGACTATTCAATCACTTTATGTCTATTTTTTCAGATAATACAGATTTGAATATTTCTGTAATATAGCCAAAGCAGAATTGATGGATTATAGGGAATGTACAATTGTAATTTTAGTAGAAACTGCCAGAGTATTTCCAAGGTGGTTGGATTTGTCTTTATGTTTCAATATTATTGGTAACAGACAACCTCAAAGCATGAGACACTTTTAACAGCACAGGTGAATTGCATGCTGGCACATCTGCAGGTTGGCAGCAGTGACGAGTCTTGGCTGGGCATGGATGGATTCAGATTTGCTTCAGCGTCTACACTTCGGGGTTCAGGATTCACCGGTCATGGTCACATAACATGCTGTTCTTGTGGGCTCTCCTACATGTCGCGGAGGGGCAGGGAGACGGTCCATGTCCCTGTGACTTCAGCCTGATTCCAATCAGGAGATAAGACACATGGCCAGGTCCAACACCAGTGGAAAGGAGCAAAACACTCATCAATCGGCAAAGGACAGCAGTGAATGGTTCTGATGGGCAGGGGTGCAGACCCACGTGCCCTGCGGTTGTGGAACCTGTCCTCCCAGCGCACCGTGGGAGCAGCTGTTTCCTGCAACGCCCAGTGGTGCCAGCGTGACTCCCCTATTGTAATACGATGAGGGGAAATACACCCTTCCTCATTATGGTTAATGTTTCTCTGCTTGCTAATGAGGCTAGGTTTCTCCTGTATGTGCATTGGTCATGTGTGCACGCGCCTTATTATTCTGCAAATTTGCTAGAAAGTGTGTTTTGTCCATTTTTCCCATTGGTGTGTGTCCGTCTCCTTACAGCAGGAGGTCTATTTCCTAACCGATTAGTCTATTGAGGGCGCCATTATTTTTATGCTTGAAACATCCCTAACCTCTCTCCAGCTGTTCCTTGACTTTCACTTCAAGGTATCTTGTCACAGAGGAATTTTTAATTTTGATGTGGTTATAATTTTGTCCTTTTTTTTTTTTTTTAGAACTTGATTGAAAGATCTCCTCAATCTATGACTGTGAAGATAATGTTTTATTTACTTGTATGTATTTCAGGCTTGTTTTTCTGATCTGGGACTCAGTGCTTCCTTTCCATTTTATGTATGGTGTGAAACATGTGGGTTTTAGGATGACGGATGGCTGACTGTCCCTGCTTCCTCTGCTGATGTGCACTACCCGGTCTTTCCGTTCCTCTTGTGCTTTGAAATGGTGATTACCTCCGACCCCGGCTTTGGATACGTTTGGGTCCTCTTGTCCTCTCTAGTCCCTTCTTTTCATGTGTCTATTAGCCCGCGAAATGTCACTGTTGCTATCTTACTAGCTTGTTGATGTGCCTTGATAACTGGTAGAACAAGTCACTCCCTCCCTGTCATCTTACTGTTCTAAAATTGAATCGGTGACTTCTGGCTTCTGCCAGGGAGATAAAAAGCTGGAAGGATTGCTGCTCCCACCCATAAATAAGAAAAAGCTAGATAATCTCCCAAAACATAATTTTAGTGTTCCCGTCACAGAACTGACATCTTATGACAGACAACCAACTGACCTAAAATATACGGAAACACCGGTGCTTCCACAACAGTGTTTATATGAAGAAAGGGAAGAAAAAGCAAATCAGATCTACATTATAGAAATAGCACTGGCCTGACACTGAACAATTAAGTTGCTTCTCATTATTCATGGTACTTACGCTCTGTGGAGTCACTGTGAACCCTGAATCAGATCTTCATTTTACAAAGAGCATGGGCCAGGTCCCATGTGTCAGGACAGATGGATGCAAATGTGTATGCAGAGCAGCATGGTGGATTCAAAGACTGACACACAGGGAAGATAGCTAGGGCTACAGTGGGGTCCATGCCTATTGCCTGGAGGGGAAGGGACAGCACTGGGCAGGGAGAGGCTGAGTTGCCGTGCAGCCCAGCAAAGGTCTTGGCGAGCTCCACAGGGACTTGTGCAGCTGAGACAATCTGAAAGATTGTCCCCTGTTCTGAGGAGGTAGCCTCGTCTTTATGGCCAAGGCAATCCTCAAAGGAAACTGCCCATCCAAAAATTAAGGAGCAATTTCTCCCCTTTAAACTGTCCAAGGTATTATTCCTCCAAAGTTAAGTTTTGGTCTGCTGAGGGTCAGCACTAGGAAGAGAAAGGACTCAGCTGGGTGTGATGACTCACGCCTGTAATCCCAGCACTCTGGGAGGCCAAGATGGTGGCTCACCTGAGGTCGAGACCACCCTGGCCAACATGGTGAAACCCCGTCTCTACTAAAAATACAAAAATTAACCAGACGTGGTGATGGGCACCTGCAGTCCCAGTTACTCAGGAAGACAGGAGAATCGCTTGAACCCGGGAAGCGGAGGTTGCAGTAAGCTGAGATCAGGCCATTGCACTCCAGCTTGGGCTACAGAGTAAGACTCTGTCCTCCCCTCTCCCCCCAAAAAAGAAGAAGATATAAAAGGACTCCCGCATGGGAAGCACAGGGTTAAGCTGACCTTGTAACAGCACCAGTTGCATAATGTGCACGTGGAGACAAACGCATTTGGTGACTGTGCCTGCCTCATGCCCGTGTTAGATCAGAGAACGGTGAATCAAGGGCATGGGTCTCACATGTATTTCATTCCCCTTTTCTGCACTTTACCATTTATGGCTTGAGCACATTTGCTTTCTCGGGTGAACTGTGCAGCTGCAGATGTCCCTTGTCTTTCTGAGGTGACTCTTCAGGACCCACGCCCAGAGGTGCCACAGAAACTTCCAAGACGTCACCATCTAAGAAGGAAAAGTAAAGAAAAGAGACCGAGGACAATTTATAAAAACTATTTCAGTGATCCAAGAGCGAGGTTTCTTTTCCTATAAATCTTCCTACTCAAATTATTTACTGGACAGGTGTCAGGTGTGCTGTCATGCATCACTGTGTCTTTTCTGAATGGCCTCAGGATTGTATAATAAAAACGATTTTAAAATTTCAGTGTGATAGAAACCTCAAGTTTATAATAATTCAGGAGTTCATTGAAATGCGTTTTGATGGAGCCCCACATCCCCAAGCACTGTGCCCTTGGTGCACTGCTGGACCTTTCAAACATGGCTGGCTGTGGAGGGAACGTGCACCTGCTCACCTGAGCCCTGGGGGACTGGAATGGCAGCAAGGCCTTCCCTCACAGGCTAAAAATCAAGTTCACATTTTTGGAAAAATAAGGGGGAAAACCAGTTTCAGAATGTCTGAATCACCTTTATATGGTTTTAGACGGTAAAATCGTCTCTAGGAGTGTTTTCTGAATTTTAGTTGGTGAAGGTACCAGTACGCCCATTCTTCACTGAGCACTTAGAGTGTGTCTGACACTGTTTTAAACGAAGGAGACCTGGGCTCTTTTAGGAATGGAGGACGGTGTTGTGAAGGGGGGTGACACACAGGAAGGACACCGAACAAATAAGTTTCTTCTCATTTTCTGTGATACTTATGCTCGAGAAGGCCACTGTGAACCCCAAATCAGTGTGTCCTGAGTCACTGCTCCTGGGAGAAGCATAGGGGTAATTTCCTGTGAGTCTCTGGTCACAACATGTTTGTCAATCTATTAATACATAACCTTCATCTCTGTGTGTTTCTGTTTAAGGACACCTCATTGAATACTGTTGATTCATTGACACAAAAATGTGAACATTAGGCACCAAAGATGGCAGAAAGAGCCTGTCTTTATGAGACGAGCTGAAACGGGAAGTCAGAATGAGCCCTTCGGCCTTGGCTGGGGACGTGCCAGTCAGATGACTCATATTTGTCACCGCTCTGCACAAGAACATGTCCCCAAGTGGCAGGAAGGTGCCTGAAGTATTGATTTGAGGGTTAAAATAACTTCTAAGGAGCAGGCAAATCTGCACACAGTTTGGATGGACTGCACGAGGGCAATCCAGGCACAGCCTGTGTTGCCACTGAGATCAGTTCTCTGGCGTTTGAAACAGACAGAGACCCTGTGGACATACAGAAGGTCCTCCAATGATGCCGTTCTGCTCAACGTGGTTTCTTTACATTTATGAGAAACAAAATCCATCCCCGACCGGGGCCCCTGTGTGTGGTTTGCAGGTTCTCCCTCTGTTGGCATGGGTTTTCTCTCAGTCCTTCGGTTCCCTCTCTAATCCCAAAGCTGTGCAGGTTCCGTTCATCAGAGTCTCCATGGCCCCAGTGTGAGTGGCTGTGGGTGCTGGTGGGTAACCCTGCCATGGGACAGCGTCTGTCCAGGCTGGTGTCCGCCTTGTGCCTGGGGTGCCAGAATGGGCTCCGGCCACCCGCAACCCTGAACTGGAACAAGCGTGTAAACAATTATCTCACTTGTTTTTATTAATGTTTCTTAAATGTATGCATTGCTCACATTTATTTCCATGTTTAATATCAGACGTGTTTGGGGTCTTTACTTAGCCATTTGGTGCTGTTTCTGTGACCAGAAACGCACTCTTAGAAACCGAACTCTTGTTTACGTCACCTAGCCTATGGGAAAATTCATTTCATTCTATGCTGTTTTGCTTAAAGTCTATGTTTCCGAGATCCTATGGACAATGTTAAGCAAGGCCTAACCATTCTGGGAATAACTGGCTTGTTTATTTTGAAAGGTTGGTTCAAGTAAAACATTCTGTGTGTAGTTACACTTGGGGTGTCTGGGCCGCCGCTTTCTAGAGTATGTGCACATGTGGCTAAAGCAGTGGATAGGACCCCGATCAATCTGTGGGGAGAGGAGCGTGTGTCCTGACCTTCTAATGGTTGTGCTAGGGGACAACTGCACCGTCCCCAAAACAAGACACAATTTAAAGTCACAAGAGACACCAGGCACGATCTCTCTGAACCCCTCCATTTCAAATACATACAATACGGTAAAGGGGTGTGTGAGCTTCCCAAGCACTGAGTGCCACTGTGGGTCCGAAACGCCTCCTCCTTCATCCTGAGAGCAATGATGGTTTTTCTGGAGGAGGCTCCAGTGCCGGCCACACTGGATCCAGATTTCAGGGCTACGTTTAGCTCTACCTTCGTCCTTCACTCTGAACGACTCTCTATCTCATGTTTATTACTTTAAATAAATTTAATATTCCAAGCGTCACCAAAGCAGCACATTCTTTTCTAAATTCATTCCACGTAGGATTTATTACATAGAAACTTTAGCTTTTTATACTCTACCAGAAGAAAAGCAGCTAAATGTCTCTCCTATATATCAGGTCAATAGCTTTTAGTTTTTATTGAATTTTTAAATCTTATCTTCTAAAATCAAAGCACTGGCGAAATCACCACCCTTTTAATTGATTAGTTGGAACAGTTGCGTTATGTAACATCACAAAATATTAACACGAATCACTCTAACAATATCAGACAGGAACTCAGCATTCAAAATAACTCTAATTTTAAACATATTAAAATAAAGTCTAATTCCCAGTAAATCTGTATCTGTGCTGGAAGATAAATTGTAGCAAACTCAGGATCAGTTTCTATTTTTTTTTTCTATTTTCACACAAGCAGAAATGTGTGACAAGTATGAAGACAGGAAAAAATAGCACTAAAAATGTTAGTGTACATTGAAAATGTAGTCATATTTGACAAACATTTATTATGCACTTAAAGCATCTAAAGTTATGAAGTGAAATAATGCATGCACCCTTCTTACTCAGCATTCACTTCATAAAAGAAAAGACTTGCAAACATAGAACCATCTATCTATTGAATACATGTTTTCTGGGAGATAAAATATAATTCTTACACAAACACCAAAACCTACATTGACAGTATATGGTAATGCAAGCATAACACTGATTACATTAAGGTGGCCCAGGGCATAGAACCTTTGTGGAATTTGAGGTTGGTGAGGATGTCCACTACCTATTACTGACAACCTGCATAGAGGAATAAGACCCAGGGTGAGCCGTTCGCAGAAATGCTGCGCGTGCTCCCAGCTGAGCTCTTCTGTACCTAATTTTAGGTTGTTTTCCCTCATTATTTTCTCCATGATGGCCACATGTGCAGGGGAAAGAAAAAATTCCTGTAAGTGGGGTTTCAAGGCGAATGGGTGAGCTAGGAGTTGTGGGAGGCCACTGTTGACTGAGGACGTGGATGGAGATGCAGAAACCCTGGAGGGCCCTCCTGCCCGCCCTGCACCCCACTCACAGCCTTTGAGGTTGGCTCCATAGTGGGGGTGATTTAATAATTATGTGAAAATAGTAGCTGCGCAATGATTGGATGATTTCTCCTTAACTGTGTTACTTCAGAGGCGATAACTGAGAAGCACTTCCTACAGCAGACATTCATACTGTTACGGTTGGAACTGTGCACCCACACCCAAAAAGAAATGTCAGAATCCTAATCCCCAGGACCTCAGAATGTGACTTCATTTGGAAATAAAGTCTTGGCCCTTGCAGATGTGATGGCTTAAGATGAGGTCACCGAGTTGTGTTCTAATACAATACGACAGGTGTCCCTATGAACAGAGACATCCACACAGGGAGTGCTCCACGTGAAGACAGAGATTGGACTCATCCTACTCCAAGTCAAGGACCACCCAGAGCCATCAGCATCTGGGAAAAGCAAGGATCCTCCGTCGAAGCCTTGGAGGGAGCTCAGTCCTGAGGACACCTTGGTTTTGGCCTGCACCCTCCAGCATTGTGACAGAATACATTTCTGTTATTTTAAACCACCAAGTTGGTGATAATTTGTTATGGCATCCCAAGAAAACAAACATACACTGCCATGTCCATGGGAGCAACTGGGTTTATGCAAATTCAAGACTGAGCAGGGAGACAGAGTCTCCCAGGACAGCCATCCACATGTGTCCACGTGAGGTCCCCTCAGGCTCTGCTGGCTGCCTCCCTGCACTATTCCCTTCTTTCAGGGGATCCCCATTAAAAACATTCACTTTGTGATAAGATGCACTCCAGAGGCATTCTAGAAAAATAACTTCAGCAGTAATGGAATCATTCATTATAAAGCAGGAAATGTGAAGATAATTTCATTTTCTGATGTTAATTGATCATGTTTATCAGTCGTAACTGAGTTCAGGTCTTTGAAACCTACCTATGCCTCAGTCTTTCCTAGATATTAGGCACGCCTTTGACAATGTAAACCATTCTCAAATTCTTCCACACGTTTGTCACACGTTTGTAGCATTTCCAAGATCCAGATGGATGAAAAGTTCTCCAAGAGCATTCCTATCGAGTAAGTCATCCTCTCAAGTGTTTGGCTTTATTCTTGTAAAAAGTTGCTTACACATCAATTCTTTGGACCATGCTATGTGTATGAAAACAGTTTCAGTAGACTGGGAACTTGGGTTATGGCAGACACAGAAAATTACACATATTGGAACAAGCCACCTTGGTCCCTATTGAAATTCTCCGAAATGAATGCTCCCTGGGAACCCGTTTCCTGGGCTACTCTGTCATCTGTGCTGTAAGACGCTCGGCTCTTTGGGGACCTGAGCAGATATTGTGGCTGAGATGATGGCTCACTGTTCTCGCATTGTTTCCCGAGCTAGGATGTTGAGCACTTTCCCAAGCAGAGTGTGAGCCAATGCCAAGTATTTGCATCCCCTGCAGCTTCTGACAATGGGAACCAGTCCATGGCTCGCTCATAGAAATGGAAGGGCTCTTCCTAGTTAGCTCACAACATAATGCATCCAAAAAGACGGCTTCAGGATAATAAATGATTTGTGGCTACAGATCCCAGTGAATTTGAGGGAAACAAGCATTGCACTGAACGTGCATAGATCACCCTGCTGGAGCCCCACCGTGAGCTACGTGAGAGTCTGGCCTGGCAGAAAACAATTCCACAGAGATGAACACATCACTGCCCCTTTATAAACCAGTATGATTTGTTCAGGGAATTCCAAACAGAGCAGGGAACACTCAGCCAGTGTGTTCTCTTGTGTGGCTCTTGTCTTGATATGCAGAAAGGGTAAACATTTCAAAACAGGGAGTCGGAGGGGTGCATTCTTTTTCCCATCATTTTTGGAACAAAACATTCAACTTGTTGACCCCAATTCAATATGTAAATAATGTTATTTGATGTATGAGTTGAGGGAAAACACACGTAGTCACACAATGTAAGTGCCAAATTCGAAGGAATCTTTCTAAACATAGAAGTATCCTAAGCAGGGTTCATAAAGTGGGTTTATATATTCAAGGTCTTTTCTGAACTTCATATTTATGTGGAGTTTTGAGCTACAGCAGAGGTCAGGTGATTTCTATTCAACTCCACTGAAAGCTGGTCCTCATATTCTGTCTCCTCCTACCTGAATCCAGGGACGAAATACCTAGCAACTCGGAGTACAAACGAAATAGCGAGAGAAGCTGGCATTGTAAATTGAGAAAGACGGGAAACCAACCGGGGCACACTGAGCTTTGAGGGTGCTGAGCATGCCTGAATGAGGTGCTCTATAGGAGTGAGGAGGGCAGGTCGTAGACAGGGGATTGGTCTTCAGCTATTAGTTGATGGCAGGCAGGGGAGATGCAATTTGGTCAGATTTCTTCAGCTGACAAATGTCTTATTAGAATGAAGTGATTGACTTCATCCTTGGAATATTAGCTGATATTTTTAGCGTTGAAAGCCTCCCTCTTCCAGTTCCATCAGGGATTCTCTTTTCTTTCTAAAACATTCAGTTCCAGAGGATTTTTATGTTCTTAAAAGTCTTCATTGTTTTTATTTTTATTTTTTCCAGTACAATGTTAGGGGAAGCCTTAAAAGTGGCAACATGTTTTCTTTACCACCTGTTTTAGCGTGGCCTCTCCCCACTTCCATGACCTTTTAAAGAGTCAGTAGTGCTGATTTTTGGATGAAGTTAGGAAGTTTTGTCCCAAAGGAAAGTCTTGCATGCTAAACATACTTTTTTTTCTCTCTGCATCATTCCTTTCTCTTTCTTTTTCTTTTCTTTTCTTTTCCTTGCTATCTAAGTAGAGAAGGGTGATGGTGTTTTATGTTCGGTCTGGACCCTTGAAAAGGCATGTTTACCTAAATGTATTTGGGACCCAAAAGATAGCACTAAGGAATTCCCTCCTGTGATCCTTTAAGTCCCATTGCTGTTCTGAGGAATAAGGCATTGCTGTCTCTTTCACTGGATTTTTATTTAATAGTGAGTATATCTCCTATTTGAAAGGTGTGCGGTAGGGGGCAGTTATGTTTTCGTAGGGAGCTGGGGTTTGCCTGCCCTGGGAAGGGCCCGCACTGTGCAGCTGCCAGGGGAGGCCAGCAGAGCAGCACGAGGCTAGCGGGTGTGGACTTCTGGCCTCTGGCAGGTGTCTTATCAAAAGCACTCCATCTGGTGTTGCTTCCTGTTACTTACCCACCAATATCTACCCTGTGATATTTCTGTTTCTTAAACATAGTTACAAGAGGAATAATGGAGATTTGCTCACTAAATGAATATGAGAAAAGGTTGAATTTTTAACTAAAAATTTTAGCCCAGGGCTTCTCAAACATTTTGGGTCTATAAACTCCTTTTGAGGTAATATATCTAAAGAATTCCCTCAGGAATTTTTAAAAAGTATTTCATCTGTTACATGATAAGGACGTGATTTTCTTTAAATAATATTTTAATCCAGAATATCATTAAAATTTTATTCTAATTTTTATTCCCATATAGTCTTTGACAATGGCTAAAATTTAAAGATACTTTGTTTTGGCCATTAAACAAGTACACGGGTTATTTTATTTTTTTCAATTACTTATGTGCACAAGAACTCTCAATAATTTGGTTAAAAAGTGTCACCTAGTTTAATTTGGTATCAAACTATATTAAAATGTAGAGAAACTTTGAGTACAAGTTATGGTACTAAGATGTATAAATCTTGCTATTTTTTCCTGCTATTTAAAACATCTATATTTTGTTCTTTGTGTAATTAATTGGTTTACTTTCCAATCACTTCATATTATTTTAAATTATAATATAAAAGGAGACTTCAGTCTGCTACTTGCAATTATTTCTTGTTGCACATTAAGATTTTGTCTAAATAAATTGTAAAAAACAAATTGAATACAATACTCACTGTAATTTTTTCACATTCTCTTTGAAATATTAAATTAATGTGTATATGGTATTTTAAAATTTTGATTGATTAAATGCAACTTAAAAACTGGTAGAGATTATATTAAAATGTTTTGGTAAATTATTATAATCTTATTATTCTGGTTATTGTATTTCAATATCTGTGTTTCTTTTGCATTCTCTCTTAATGCAATAAAACTCCAGATTATGGGTTACACAATATATGAATCTTTCAGCTCTCTATTCCCAAATAACAAACTGTACAAAGCTTTGGTGGATTGAATAAATAACACCTTATTATTTCTCATGATTCTGCAATGTGGCTGAGCACAGCCAGGCGGTTCTTCTCCTTCCCCTGGTGTCTTCTGGGGCTGCAGATCCAAGATGGCACCTTTACTCATGTGACTGTGACCCAGGTGGGGAGAGAAAACAGCAGGGGGCAGGAGCTAAGTTGTATGTCTTACCTGTGGCTCAGGGATCCTAAAGATCTAAGATTAAACTACTAGAAATAGCAGCATGCAGCATCACTTCTTTGATGACTGGGAAGTCTTTGAAAATGCCCCACCTATCTGCAACAATTTCCAAACTAATATTTTGAAACCCTGCTGTACTCAAACTTTGGAATACAGTCCATCTCGGATTTCCTACCTAAAACGAGAGTGATAGTCTTTTATTTTAACAGTGACCACTTTAACGTACCTGTGATTTAAATCTAATCACTAGGTGCTGCAGACACAATGTTTCTGAACATGCTCAAAGTGCTGTGGTGGCATCGCTTTAGTGGCATAGAGTGTCCTTAAAGCATTTTCAAGAGGATAGATGTATTGAAGAACATGTTTGTGTGAGTCAGCTGTTTAAATGACCAATTTTTATACTCTACATTTTATGTACTATGCCCTTCTTTGATTCAAATCTATCCGGTTGTAAGCACGAGTGAAAGATTTGCATGCAAATTATTTAAAGAATGGTCTTTTTCAGTTTTACAAAATAAATATATTTTAAAAGCATATATATTGATGTTCTGGCTGTTTATTCACATAAACTCTACATCCTGTTACCACTTCATGGGTAAAGCCAACAGAAAATCAGAAATAGTCTCCTAGTTTCTTGCTAGGAGATTGAATAGGATTAAAGTATCTGTTGGGTTAGTTTTCTTTGTTTGAATTTGCATTTGTGAAAGTCAATACTTTCACCTGGCTATGTTTTCTCCCACTCTGGAAAATAATCTAAAAATTTATGTCTTCTTTAACTTCAAAAAGATTTCTTCTGGTTTATTGTTTTAAGTTGATTGTATCCATTTGCCCTTTGAAGCTCTTTAGAAATATATTTTATCAATATATTGAATTTTCCTGTGTGCAACTCATGTTCTGATTTCTCTTTGATGATTTTAATTGCTTTGTAATTTTATTCTATTTTCTATTTTTTTAAGTTTGTCATCCACAGCACTGATTCTCTTTCCCACAGTATTGATCTTAATACTATTTTAAACTCTTCGGTTTTCATATTTTGTGGTTTTTTCCCTAGATATTCTAGCTTTTTCTAAAAAAAAAAAAACAAAACTCTTGTTTTATCTTCTTACTTTTTATAGAATCCATGTTTTTGGGGGGTTGGAATACAAATTATTTTAATAAATATGTAATTTTCTATTCTATATTTTATAATACACTTTTAAAATATGTTCATTTCTTCTTTTTGTGTAAACCTTTTTTTTTTTTTTTTTGTCTTTGAGTATCAGGAGTTCCAGCCAGGCCAGGTACTTCCTTGCTGACTGGGCAGATGGTCCTTCAGGCTCCTCTGTCTTTGATGAGATGTCTGTGCCTGTGTCATCAAAACTCACATTATGGGTCTAGAGCCTGCATCTCTTCTTAACAGAGTTTTATGATCTTAAAAGAAACTATACAGCAAACAGCCCTGCAAAGGTGAAGAGGAGCTTATCACCATGACACAGATTTAACGCTGGGCATGTCTCACCTCTCTAAGTGTGCATGCTCCTGGTAATATAGTCTCAGTGTGTGTAACGCAAAAGCTAACAGATGATTAGGAGCAGAAATAGATAAGCCCCTAACCACAATATGGGAGTTCGATGTGCCTTTCTTATGAGAAGACAAAACTGTAAATATTTTAGAAGATGTAGAGAGTGTGAACCACACAGTTAGGGAAGATACATCCAATTTAGGAGATGCAGAAGATTTGCACAAAAATTATTAGGAAACTTCACAGGGCCAAGCATGGTGGCTCACACCTGTAATTCCAGTGCTTTGTGGGGACTGAGATGAGAGGATTGCTAGAGCTCAGGAATTCCACACCAGCAACATAGTGAGACTCTGTCTCTCCAAAAAATACAAGATAATTAGCCAGGAGTGGTGGTGTGCACCTGTGGTCCTAGCTAGGAGGAGTCTGAGGTGAGAGGATCGCTTGAGCCAGGGACGTCAAGGCTGCAGTGAGCCGAGATCACACCACTGCACTTCAGCCAAGCCACAGACGGAGACCCTGCCTCTTAAACAAAACAAGACCAACAAACAACAAACTTCACAAATCTCATGTGTACAACACTTAACAAATGGCAGAATATATGCTATATTCAGGTTCAAATGGAATATTTACAAGATCTAACACATGCCAGTGTGTTAATTTACTATTGTTACAAAAGTACTGCAGGCCATGATGGAGATTAGAAAAGCACAGGCAGGTTGCCTGAAAGGGTCACACTATAGCAGGGCTGGCGTGGAGTGGGGGTGACGTGGGCATGAAGGCGCTGGGTGCAGCAGCCCTGAGCCCTAAAGGACCTCTGTAAGTGATATGGTGTGGATTTATGTCCCCACCCAAATCTCACGTCCAATTTTAATTCCCAGTGTTGGGTCCCAGTGAAGGACCTGGTGGGAGGTGATTGGATCACGGGGGTGGATTTCCCCCTGGATAGTCTTGTAGTAGTGAGTTCTCACGAGATCTGGTTGCTGAAAAGTGTGTAGCACTTTCCCCTCGTTCTCTGTCTGTCCTGCTCTGCCATGATAAGACCTACTTCCCTCTCTTTCACCTTTGGTCATGAATGTAAGTTTCTCGAGTCTTGCCAGCCATGCTTCCTGTACAGCCTGTGGAACTGTGAGCCAATTAAGCCTCTTGTCTTTATGAATTACCCAGCGTCAGGTATTTCTTTATAGCAGTGTGAGAATGGACTAATACAGTAAAGAAACCTCATGTGCAAGTGTTGGGAAACTCACAGCCTCACAGCTCCCATATGAAGAGGCCACCTCATACTGGACTTACAAGAGTGCAGTAAGAACTTTTGCTCTCCTCCTAAAGGCAGGTGCACTCGCTGGAAACATTATAAGCAGAAAATATAGTGAGTAGATGGAATGACTTGTCTGTGTGTGTGTGAGAAAGAAAAAAACAATCTAATTGAAAATCCAATACATATATATCTACAAACAACAACATTTATGATTCCAAGTTATAATATCATAATAATTAGCTTCTCTACATGCAGAATTCAAGTGACAATTAGGTTTAATTTGATATGGCTTGATGATAGTTAATATCCACAAAATTTATTACGTTCAGAAAAAAGAATTGTGAGAGAGGTCAGAAGTCACTCTGCCACCATTACTTCAGACACTTAATATTTGTCTATCAATCAGCCTATCTAGCTATCTACCTACCTACCTACGTATCTGTACCTATTTACTTGTCTATCTGCCTACCTACCCTATTCATCAATCTATCTCAATAGAGGTAGTTACATGGATATACTGATACACACACATTTCTCCCACCATCCATTTAAGTGATTGAGAATTTTAAAAACCATGTTTTATAAGTGAATTAGTTTGTTAACATATTATACAAAGGGTTAAGCCAGTTTTGGCCTTCCTCTCTGCTCGCTGCCCATCTGGCTTCTGATGGGACCCCTTCTCAATGATGATTCTTGCCTATTCTTCCTGTCAGGACTTCCCATTTCTGCCGGTTTTAGATTCAGATTATTGTTTGGTGTCTCTGTGAGCCTGTACAGAAGCTCAGAGAGTATGCCTGTGTAAGCTTACACTAATATTAGCAAATCGTGATTTTCTTCTGGCCAAAAAAGAATCTCATTCCTGTGAATATGGGAGAAGAGTTAAATCAATTGAGATATTAAGGAAGCTCGGCTGTGGGTGAGACTGATATTAAAATGCGCTGCTCCTGACAATTTGCAGCTTTCCTATGTTTCTAGCTGCTTTCAGAAGCATTGCATCAGTGAAGCCTTGACGATTCTTGGAGAAATGCATCATTTTACTTGTTTTACTTATGAGCATATTGTACTGGTGACAGCACTAAAGAAGAGACTGGCAAAAATAAGCATAAGTGTAATGCTCAAGGTAAAGGGCAGTGCTTCTTCCACTAAGCCACAGGAGCAAATTGAAGACCAAGCATGAGGTCATTTGGTCTCAATTGTTTTAAATGATACTGACAGTCTAGCATTGTGTCTACAATGCCTTTTACCCGTATAATTTGCCTGATCAGAAAAGACACATGGCCAGTGACACCATATGACTCTATGTCCCCACCCAAATCTCATGTCGAATTGTAGTCCCCAGTGTTGGAGGTGGGGCCTGGTGGGAGATGATTGGATCATGGGGTAGGTTTTCCCCTTGCTGTTTTCGTGATAGTGAGTGAGATCTGGTTGTTTAAAGGAGTGTGTCACCTTTCCCTGGCTCCCTCTTGCTTCTGCTCCAGTCACATAAGACGTGCCTGCTTCCCCTTCCCCTTCCACCATGACTGGAAGCTTCCTGCGGTCTCCCCAGAAGCAGAGGGCACAGTGCCTCCTGTCAGCCTGCAAAACTGTGAGCGAATTAAATCTGTTTTCTTTACAAACTATCCAGTCTCAGGTATTTCTTTATAACAGTGTGAGAGTTGACTAATAATACAGCTGGCTACTGAAATGTGTTAAATGGAATAATGGAAAGTGAGTAATAACAACAATAGCAATAATATTTATTGACCATGTGCTCTGTGTTAGGCACTGGGCTAAATATCTTCTATAAGGTATATAAGAGCTCAGTCAACCCTCATTGTCTCAAGGCAAAGGGCCCGTTAGATGCCTCTTGTGTACCAGTAGACACCCTTTCTACTGTCATATGAAAAGCAAGTGAAGTTTAATGAGCCAGTAAGAGAAGACACGAAGACCCTGTCATGCCTGGACTGGCCCTGGAGGCAGCCTGCTGACCGCCATTCAGTTTAGCTCATTGCCATGTCAAGGTCAAGCTATGCCAATGGCAATTCTCAAGTGATTCTGGAACGATCTTTGCTAGTGTCCATACAAATAAATGCCATTGACTTTTCCTCGTTAAAATTTATGAGTTATAGAGTGTACAGTTTACAACAGCATTCCTCAAAGGGATGTCCAAGGAGTACCTGTGTCAAATTACTTGGGGATCCTGTTAAAAATTCAAAATTTGGAGTCTTATCTACCTTATCAGATTCTCAGGAGTGGGAACTGATATCTTAATAGGCATCTGGGGTCTCTCTTATGAACACTATTTTTTGATGACCATTGCATGAAATAAAACCTAGGAAATGATAAGGAAAATATGGTTCGAAATAGAAAGTAATGGCTTGCTATGCAATTATAACCCTTTTTTATGGACTATGCCATTTCCCAATTGAGACAATTAAATAAACTTAATGTTACTTGTGCTACTAGGTGTAAACATGCAAGTCACCTCAACATCTGTAAAGGTGAACCAAAATTGTGGAAGTCCAAAATGACTGGAATAAAATATTTTTATATTACAAAATTTCCAAAACATTAGTACTGTTCCTGTAAGGGTCAGATTTGAAAGGAGAATCTGGTGTGTTACCGGAATTATATGTGTGACAATAACATAATGTAATTTGCAGGGAGGCTTTGCCGCACTCCTGTTCTTCTGGTCTAGTTAGGCTCCTAGTTAGCACACAGATGCACATTCCACCTCCCACAACAACGGCTGGCAACTTCTCTCCCCAGTCAGCTGGATCCCAGTTTTCCTCTCTTTCTGGAATGCTGTCACCCAGCCCTGTTTTTCTGAGCTGTCGGAAGGAGCACATTCTTACCTGGACTGAGGATATTTGGTAATCTTGTTTATTTTCTAAGCACCTAAATTTTATCTAGTGGTGAGACGAATTCTATACAGCAAGCTTGTCCAACCTGTGACCCATGGGTCTCATGCAGCCCATGAGGAGGGCTTTGAAGGTGGCCCCAAAAATTGTGTAAAGTTTCTTTAAACATTTTGATTTTTTTTTGTAATTTTTTTTTTTAGCTCATCAGCTATTATTAGTGTTAGTGTATTTTATGTGTGGCCCAAGAAAATTATTCTTCTTCCAATATGGCCTGGGGAAGCCAAAAGATTGCACACCCCTGCTATCCAGGGTATTGTTTATAGCTTGTTGTTTAGAAATGTTTAACTTATTTGACTGTTTTATTAGCTCCTGATAATAAGTGTGCATGGCCCTGGCTGATGTAATCAATCAAACCACTTCTGACCCTAAAAAGGCAATAGCTTTATTTTTATCAATAGTAAACTTAGTGTGAAATCTTAACCTGACCCCACCAGGGCCAGCATCTCCTGATCATGATCCCAGAGGAATTTTCATGACATTGATCAGCATGTACATATGGGCCAGTGTGGTGAATGACAGTGAAAAAATATATTGCAAGGGTCCCACAGCCATGCAACTGCTATAATTGGGATACATCCATATAATTAGATAGCAAATTAAATAAAACACAACCATGTGTCATGTGACAACTGGGTCTTTGTGTGGACATCAGAGGAGATTTACACAAACCTGGATAGTAGAGTACACTCCACACCTAGGCTAGATGGCATAGCCTATTGCTCCTGGGCTGCAAACCTGCACAGCAGGTTACTGTTCTGAATACTATAGACAACTGTGAGGAAATGGTAAGTTTCTGTGCAATAGGAATTTTTCAGCTCCATTTTAATCTGATGGGATCACCATCCTACAAGCGTGACTCCATAAGATAAAAATGGGGCTGAAAAATTTTGGTTGTCTCTTGTCAACCAAAATGTCATTGTGTAACACATGACTGTCATGTAGACACTCATATTTTGGCCACTTAATTCCAAATAAGCATATTAATGTTATTTACTCTTCACTGAGGAATCCAGTTTTTAACCCAGTGAACAAGCATTAAAAAAAAAAAAATTGTGTTGTAGCTATAAAGCTCCTTTTTTTGTGTTTTTCAATTTTTCAAAAGTTAACTTCATATATATTTGTGTGTGTATATATATGTTTGTGTATATACATATATATATATTTGTGTGTATATATATTGTGTGTGTGTGTGTATATGTGTATATATATAAAGGTAGAGTGGTCTTGACGGTTGGGGGATATGGGGAGCGTAACTGAAATGTGGGGACTTTCATTTGCTGGTGTTTCTGATACGGTGATTCCGAGCCGGGGCCAATGCCTACGTGCCCATAGGCAGAGCGGATAGGGGCCCTGAGGGCTCAGATAACCCTGAGGACAGGCTACCCAGACTGGGGAAGGAGTTGCACATGGACAGGAGCATTGCAGAACATAAAACTAGTTTCAAAATCCTGTGGAGCTGCTTTTGCAGAATTTGCTGAGGAAGAAGGACAGGTTGTGGAAGCTGAAAGAGGAAGCCTTCCACCTGGGCTGCAGCATTCATAAATCCAGTTAGTGTTTTCACTGGAGATGGAGACCCACACAAATCATGACCAAAAGTAAAAAAGAAAAAAAAAAAAAAAATAAGAAACCAGCGCTTCAACCCTGGAGGTTGTGAAATTGATTTGCTATAAATCTACGTCATTTGGCAGCTGTAAAAGTCAAGAAGAGGAAATGCCTCCAGAGTAGAAATAAGTCACCTTTGACCTCTGTTCTCCAAATAATTTAATACTAAATTTTTTATACCATTTTCAAAACTATAGTTAGTAAAATTAGACTCTGCAGCATAATTATGGAGATGTTGTTTAGTGTTTATGAACACTGGCATCCTTATTTACTTAACAGTCTTCAAAGAATTTTAGGAGCAGTTATTCCAGTTTTAAAATATCATAATTTATGTTGATTCAAGTTAGAGCCACTCAAGCCATTTACCTGCGACTTAGATTTATTTTATCAACAAATTCCATTCTGATTTTTTCTTTAGATGTTAGCAATGTGAGTCATTTCCACATACCTGCAAATTCTTGCTTTATTGCCATTTTTTTATTGATGTAAAACATGCGGTTGATGAACTTGTTGGAGACGAGACATCTGGATTCTAGATCTCAGTCTGAAACGCATCCAAACCTTTTTAAGTTACATCAGATAAAATTTTACCTGTACAATTTCAAATCTCACCATCCTTGAAGGGGTTGAACGTAATGTTATGTTTCTTTAAGCTGGTTTATACTTATTAAATATTAAAACCAAACATTACCACTATAAAAAGACTTTTACAGCCATGGGCATTTTCCCTCGTAATAAAATTTTACTTAGTTTTATTATTCCTTCTGTAGGGCATATCTGGGATCCCACAGAAATGACTGAACTAGAAACGTAAGTAATATGTAATAGCTAGGAAGGGACTGAGCTGTACAGGCTAATGAAGAAAAACTAAAAGCTGCATGAAATTTGACTTAAGCACAAATTATCCATGGAAAAAAATCTGCAACAATATAGGTAGAATTCCATTGTTCTTTCAAAAAGACCACCATGTGCTAGATGATTAATATGTCAACATTTATTAAAATGTTCCTATTATAAAGGTAAGTACAGTAATTTTTGTCTCCCACGTCTGGATTTATGCAACTTTGTGGCTTGAGATAGTTGTCAGCCATTTCTGCTGAGATCTCATCAGAATGGGAGCATTCTTTAAAGAGATGTTTTCATGGTCAAAGTTTGTATTCTGAACAATGAGAATTCTAGTACTATAAGATGGTTAAAACTAATTGACAGAGATCTAAACCAGTGAACTGGCTGGGTGAACCAATAAATCCTTCACACAATCAACAGAACTTCAATATTCATGAGGCCTCTGCAAGAATTTCATAGCCCCATAAAAGTCTCCGCAAAGCACTTTGAATTTTAAGTGGGATGAATTATTAAATAGCAAAACTTCCAACCTAATTTAACTTTCACCTGTACTTACTCAAGGGTGAGGAAACCTCTGTGGAGGGCGTGGGAAAGTTCAATCATGTGGTAAAACACTCATTCCTCCAGAAAGAGTCTTGGATGGAAAGGCAGAGTAGTCTTGACGGTTGGGGGTTAGGGAGAGCATAACTGAAATGTGGGAACTTTCATTTGCTGGTGTTTCTGATAAGGTGATTCTGGGCAGGCGCCAATGCCTGAGTGCCCATGGGCAGAGCGATTGGGGCCCTGAGGGCTCAGATAACCCTGAGGACAGGCTACCAAGACTGGGGAAGGGGTTGCACATGGACAGGAGCATTACAGAACATAAAACTGGTTTCAAAATCCTTATGGAGCTGCTTTTGCAGGATTTGATGAGGACGAAGGACAGGTTATGGAAGCTGAAAGACGAAGCCCTTCAAGACAACTTCTCAGAAGTATGTCCCGGTCCAACTGTCAGTAAAACAACAGCTGGGTTGGCAGCAGTCATAGATAAAACAAATGGAAGCAGCTGTGTCACTGAACGAAATGAAGGGTTCATCTGGTCTGGATGAAATGGCAGCTTGTTCTTCAGTGGCTAAAGTGCTGCTGCCCATTTCTGGTGGGAATCTGTGTGTCAGAGCTATGCCATTATCTCTGGGCTAATGCAAGTCATAATCCACCTGAAATTGTTCATACTACGAAGCTCCCGGGCTTCGCTAACAACTTTGCAGGTGTTTTTCCCTCTGTGGATATATTATTTGTGGCGAGCATGTCAGAGAAAGTTATGCAGGTGTGACATAAGGAGGTGGCTTACCCAGTGGAAGGGGCTGAATGCTGTCCCCACAAAGATACATCTACATGCTGATCCCTGGTACTCGTAAACTGGACTTTTTTTCCTCCTTTTTTGGAAAAATGTACTTGCAGATGGAATAAATTTA
The DNA here is from genome assembly GCF_002776525.5 of Piliocolobus tephrosceles. Lineage (NCBI taxonomy): Eukaryota > Metazoa > Chordata > Mammalia > Primates > Cercopithecidae > Piliocolobus > Piliocolobus tephrosceles. Next base: position 3,382,666 of record NC_045437.1, read on the forward strand.
AGGATCCAGAGACAGAGAGGTCACCCTGGGTTATCCAGGTGGGTCCTAAATCCATGACATGCATCCTTATAAGAGACAGGAGAGAAGACAGACAGAGGAGAATGCCTTGTGATGATGGCAGTACGGATTGGAATGAGGCAGCCACAACCAAAGGGCACCTGGAGTTCCCAGAAGCTGGAAAAGTCAAAGATAAATCCTCTCTGGAGCCTCTGCTGGGGGAGGGCTGGCAGCGGGTGCTACAGACACCTTGATGTGGGGCTTCTGGCCTTCAGAACTGTAAGAAAGTTTCTGTCATTTTAAGCCACAGCAGACACAGAAAATTAATAGTTCCAGCATCACAGAGCTCGACCGAGACCCCCTGGTTGTGGATGAGGAGGCAGCCAGGGAGGATTGAAAGCATCTGTGGGGCTGGGGCCCAGCTCAGGGCTGTCCCTGAGCACATTTCTTCCCCATACTCAGCATGGAAGGTGATGCAGAAGCAGCCATCTGATTGGCCACAAGCAGTCAAAGTTTTCTTTTTAAGTGTTGAACAAATGTTTAATTAAATAATTTATCTTCAATATATAGATGTGTTTCATAATTGGTATGAGTCATAAGTCGTATTTGAACCATTAGAAAACCTTTAGTTTTTTTTATTTTTTTTATTTTTTTGAGACGGAGTCTCGCTCTGTCCCCCAGGCTGGAGTGCAGTAGCTGGATCTCAGCTCACTGAAAGCTCCACCTCCCGGGTTTACGCCATTCTCCTGCCTCAGCCTCCCGAGTAGCTGGGACTACAGGCGCCGCCACCTCGCCCGGCTAGTTTTTTTGTATATTTTTTAGTAGAGACGGGGTTTCACCATGTTAGCCAGGATGGTCTCGATCTCCTGACCTCGTGATCCGCCCGTCTCGGCCTCCTACAGTGCTGGGATTACAGGCTTGAGCCACCGCGCCCGGCCTGAAAGCTTTATTTTGAATTTACCTTAATTAAATTATCCAACTCCTAGAATCCAAAAATGAATGTTGAAAAATATTAAGTGGATTTTTTTCCTTTGTTATGCCATTTCTGGTTGAAAGAGTCAGAACATAGAAACTTGAAAGGAAACCAAAACTTCAGTCCTCACACAAAATGAGGCAGCTGATTATTGGGAAAAGAATTACCACAATATTAACTCAGTGCCTGACATAGAAGGGACTTGTATTGAATGAATGAGTGGGTGAAAGGCAAACTTATTGGTGGGGTTTGAATAGTGTGTTTACTTCTGGGTAAAGAAGCAGCAGTTGTTTCACGTGTATATTTTCATGATGCCATAAATGATAGGTTTTTTACATTTTCAATTTACATCATTTAACTTAATGTCTTTGTTATTAGAGGGGCCATACAACTGTCCTGGAAACCGGCCCATCCACCATTTTCCATCGTGGGTTGCTTCTTACACCTGCAGTTCACCTGCTCTCTTCTGTCCTGCCCCTCCTCTCCTACTCACCCACAGAAAGACTGAAAATAAGTTTACCAGCTTGTTTTTCTATTTATACATTTGTTATATTTTATTTTCTATTTGAAAAATGTTATTGTATTTATGGATTGTTTTGACTCTTTGTAATAGTTATTACCAGTTAAAAGTTATGGTTTCACAGAACTTACACACTGGCAGGTGATGTTGAACCACTTTATTTCTGCATTTATTTTACTGCTCACTGCCTATTCACAGGTCAACTGAGCCAGGCTCTTCTACACAGAACTATGTACACCCACTCAGCATCAATATGCACCTCTTGGTAGTATAGCCTGTTTCAGCTGAAAGAAAGTCCAGGGGCAAACTGTATTCATGGAGCATGTCTGCCCATCTTCCTGGGCAATGCCAAGGGGGTATGGCTGGGAGGTGGGAACTGCTCATGTCAGAGGCTGGAGTGGAAGGAAGCAAGTTGAGATTTCTTTGCACAAACCACAGGGAGCTGACAGAAGCTGACCCAGCAGGCCCATCATTCTTTGTGGTCTCCTGAGTGCCAAGAGAAGATTCTTTCTCTGTCACCCCAATTGTTCCCGTTTAACATGGCAGTCTAAACCAGGCACAACTAGGCTTTTTCTTGACAAATCATTTATCCTAAGGCTTGATAGTTGGAAATCAAAATGGCTCTGCTGCGTTCTTTAGGATCTGAGTCAGACAGGATGTTTAGAGAAATAAAAGTAGAACAGTGAAAACTACATACAAGCCAACCAAAATAAACTTCCACAGTGGGGTAAAAATTTATGTCAGGTTTGATCAAAAAATTAAATGTCATTTTTTGGTCATTGATTTACTGACTTGCTAAAGTTTTCAGTATACTGTAAGAAAAATACCCTTAGAAGAATGGAAGAATCTTTGGCACATACAACCTAAATAATTAAATGCAAGGAAGAGACCTCAAAAAGTAAAGGGTTTGATAAAAATGGTGACTTGACTTTCTTAGTGTTTTTAGAGACTTTCAAAACACACCAGGCTCAACAGAGTCCTGGGAGCACATGAATGTAACTGAGCACTGGTTTTCAACAACTGTGTGGTCCTTTCCAACACTGTGTGGGAGATGCCTTTGCAAATCCTGGGCCTGCTAGAGCTACTGATTCCTACTTAAGAAATTCTGGGCTGGGCACAGTGGCTCACGCCTATAATCCCAGAACCTTGAGGCCAAGGCAGGCAGATCACTTGAACCCAAGAGTTTAAGACTAGCCTGGGCAGCATGGTGAAAACCCATCTCTACAACAAATACAGCAACAACAAAAATTAGCCAGGTGTGGGGTATGGTGGTACATGCCTGTAGTCCCAGCTACTCAGAAGGCTGCACTGGGAGGGTCACTTGAACCTCGGAGGTAGAGGTTGCTGTGAGCCAAGATTGCGCCACTGTACTTCAGCCTATGCAACAGAGTGAGACTCTGTATTAAATAATAATAATAATAATAAAAGAAAGAAAGAACAAAAAGGAAGAAAGAAATTCTGACAATAATAGATACCTGCCATATAATGTTGGATGTTTACAGAAGTTCTTTTTGGATCTACTTTATGGTTTTCAAAATATTTGTCAAAATGATACCTCTCAATGGACTTTTAACATTTTGTTTTTTTTGCAAGAAGACACTGGGACACCCATAATCTCACATATCATCTTGTTTTCTACATTGACCACGCATCTTCCCAGACCATAGTGGACTTAATGGGCATTCCATATGAGGCCTGGGGCCTTTGCCCCAGCCTGCCGTGTAACATCTGGCCTGTAACACTGGGTGTGGGTGAGAAGGGACAGCTGTGCTTAGGGGAGAGGCCGCTCTGAGGCACTGATGCCCCTTCACCAAGCCCTGATGAAGAGGGAGGTCCTGCTGTCGTGGAGGGCTGGGGTGGGGGGCAGACTCACAGTTTCATTTTACACCTGTGTTTTGGGCATCTAAGATGTGCCAGTAGTGCTCGGTAAGGTGCTTGGATACATCAGCAGATACTGAAGGCAAGGATGCCTGCCCACGCAGCGACCATTTATACGTGAAAGAAATTCAGACTGTGATAAATACCTGTCTCAGGGATATATGCAGTATATCAGGCTGAAGGGAAAGAAATGGAAACACAAGTACTTGTGTCTCTTTTGTCCATTTCTCATGTGCGACTAAGATTCTTTCTCTACCCTCCGCCCCAACTCACTTTCCATTGTGTTAGGAAAACTCAGGAAACCCTCTACACCATGAGGAGATGGACGTCATATTTTACATAATATGTGACACTGAGAGTCTGCTTGGTTTTGAACCATACATTCAAAATACAGCTTCACTTTTTTAAATTAAAAAATTGAGATCATGCTTGATCTGCTCCATCACAGAATGTCCTGCGAAGGTGGCAGTGGGTACCGGTCAGGAATGCCTCCTTCCTTCTGGGGAACTGGGGGTCAGTGAGTTCGTTTCTCTGGATGTCGGTTTCCTACCCTGTAACATACATATATTCAACAAGAGACAAATGCAATAGGAAGAAGCACCTTTTCTAGCGATGTGTATCATTTGGAATACACATCTCTCCATGAATAACTTCAGTTGTTAATTCAGTTACAAGGAGTGGGTTTGGTTCTATCTAAGTAGTTTTAAACCCAGGTTAACTTTTCATTTTGTATTGTTATAGTGTCAATTTCCCTATGTATTTACTTTTGAAATTTTCTTACTGCCAAGATGCAATTTTATATACTTTTGTTAAACGTAGATAAACACTAGCAACTTTGAAGATGGACACAATTGTACTGAGAGTGAAATGTCCTCCCTATTAAGGTTTCCTGTTGGCATTTGCCCTCTGCTCCGTCCTAACTCCAGTCTGTGTCTCTGGTTTTGTTCTCTGTATGCTAGACTTCCGCATGCCTGTGACACGTCAGCCGGTGTTCTGTGCCCAGGTGTGATCAAGCCAAGGGTATATGATTTGTAGGGGATGGGCGAGTGTATTCACAGAAGCTTCTGCTCGTTTCTATTTGGCCAGCACTGATGGGTGGGCGTGGGTGCCCCAACAGCAAGTACAGTGGCTGTTTCGCAAGGGATCCAGCTACCCAAACAGCCCCGGGGAACTAGACAACAGCCCAGACTCTTGGGGGCAGCCCAGGGCAATATGTTGCTTCCTCAGGGCTGCTGTTGTGAGGTCCTGGAGAGAAGTCTGGTCCTCCTCTGGCTGGCCCAGAATGGACCCAGCTTTCAGAAGGTGCATGGCTGGGGGACAATGTTGCCCCATCGTCATGCTGCAGGCTTTTTCCCAGAGCGACAGGACCCCTGTCAGAGCTCGGTGGCTCAGGCTCCATCTTCCAGTCCACCGCAGGGAGGCGTAGGTGGGGGAGTCCCTGCTTCCAACTCTCCATCTGTCTTAGAGCAGGGTCCTGGCTCCACCTATCCATGCCCTGCGGCTCCATCAGTTCGTGCCCTGTGAAGTCACAGGTGGCTAGTTTCTTAACACGTCTGTTTTTGTGCTGTTTTCACTCCCCTCTACACATACCTGTGGATGTTCAATTCCCACATGTCAGGGGACAAATGAAAATGAAACCTAGTCACAGGAGTGGCAGGTCCACGCATATTCCTTCATGGGCAAATGTGTCGCTGCCGTAATTTTACTTAAATGACAATAATTAAACATTATTTTGTTTAAGTATCAAATCCTGCCTTAATCAGAGAAGAAAAAAATCTGTGATGCAAACTGGTAGCTGGTCTGGCCTGTCCCTGGCATGAAATAAGATGCACCAAAGTGAAGATCAGCTTCATTACTGGCTTAGAATCAAAGCCCAATATTGAAGAAGACAAACTCTGAATCAGCTTGTTTCTTTAGAGTGTAAAAATAGGTCATTTCACACTTGTGTTAACCGTAAATTAATGCTATACATGCTGACAGAATGCAATTGTATCTTCAATAATGCTTATTAATGAGATAGTTAAATGAGAGAGCATGTCATAATCTTATCTTGTTTTTCCTTTGACGTATTATTTTTGTTTTTCCTTTGACGTATTATTTTTCCCCGTTTAGAAAAAAGGGCACCAGGCTGGTATGCCTATGAGGCTTATTTGTGCTAAAAGACTGTGAAGACTCTGGCAGGTGCTCCAAGAGCTTGGTCTCCCACTTAGCCATGCGGTTTTGCAGCTCCATTCCCTTTCCATGGCTGGTGAGGCTGTTTTTCAGTAAAAGCCAGGCCCATGTTCAGCCGTGTGTCTGGGTGCTCTGCTCACAGCCTGGGGGCCGGCAACTTTCCTGCCGTGAGAAAGCAGGTTTTGCAGTCAGTGTTTTCTTGGAGAAAATGCATTACTGTGTTTAGTGTGAGGAAAAAAGTGCTTATGAAAGGAGAAGGCTGGAGCCCCCATCTGAGCATGTGTCGCTGAGCGAGTCCTGGCAGAGTCATCAGATCTCAGCCTTTGAGTGGTAACAAAGACTTCAGATTTCAAGCAGGTGAAACTGTGTGACTCCAGGACGGGTAATGGTTGGCTCCACATTTGTTTTATTCCCTTTTATCAATGGATGTGAGTAGGTTTTTTTAAAATAATGTTTTCCACGTTGAATCTCGGCCAGCAAGCCTCAAAGCCCTTGTGCACAGGGTAAGAACGGGGGTCACTCCTTTGAGACCCAATGCATAAGAAAGAAAATTAGTAAAAGGGAAAGCCAGGCTTTATTTGTGGAGATTATAATAAGGACAGCATCTTTTCTTTTTAAAAGACAGCTCAGAAGAGTGAAAAAGACTTGCAGAGGAAAGAAAATACAAGATCCCCCAGTGGACGGGAACTGATGGAAACTTTAGAAAGAGAATGGTAGCCTTGTTTTGTGCTTGCAGCAGAGGAGCTGGAAGGGAACCTCGGGTTCACTGTGCACGGCATGAAGGCATACAGTAGGCGCACCGCCAGGCCTCAGAGTGTTTCCACTAAAACTTGCACAGTTTATTCTTACATGCATTAGTTTTAACTCAGCATCATAACTAGGTAAGAAACAGAGCTGCCTGGGAAAATTAGGTGGGCAAAGCTGCTTTATTTTGATTTTAGTAGTTCTCCTGTAGTTTTTGCACCCCCTTTCCACTCTGGAAGCACAAGTTACGTTGGAAGTCCAGAAGAGAATTTCTGTATTTCACATGAAAAAATCCCACATCCCAGTATTTTAGACACTGGGTGTTTTTGAAAGGCCATAAGCAGCAAGGACAGTGGACACGGGGCTGAGGATGGGCCTGCCAAGCAACTGCCTCCATAGCTCCCTGTGTTTACAAACAGCTTTGCCAGCCACAGAAAGGATAGTGAGCAGGGACATGGTGAGGTGGAGCTTCAAAACTCCATTAAGGTGGAGCTAGGATCTCGGAGCAACTGCCTAGTACAGGTCATACCTGGCGTATTTGAAGGTCACTGTCCATTGAGAGAAAGAGGATTTGGGGACCACTGAGAAAAAGAGGATTCGGAGACACCTCAGAATAACTGAGGAACTTGTAGGCATTGAAGATCCAATGCTACTAGAAGATGGGACTCAGAACTTTATGGTCTTTGGTAGTGAAATTTCAAGTTAAAGAATCACTCTTGTCCTTGGAGTGAGGTGATGACTGAAGGCAAGAACTGAAGAGACCAAGTGACCGTGTTACAGAACAGTACGGCAGGCACAAGCTCATGTGGAACGGACTGGTTACTTAGAACTGTGCTGGGCACATAAAAAAGGTCAGTCGTAAGCTTAGAGTGTTACATCTGTGCCTTGAAGCAGCTTCAGAGAATTATGGACTTTCCACGTTTGTGCCAATAGATCCCTCGTTTGCATGTTGCATCAGGGCTGAGTCATCTAAGAACAAGCTCAAAGTTCGAACCTGTGAGTTGACAAATGACAAGGCTAGTTGAATTCACAACCTCTCCAGGGATTTTGTGTCAGAGCTGAGGCTCTACCAAGAAGGAAGGGTGCACTGAGCATTGGAATGGGGACACACAAGAAGACTCAGAAGACAGAGACTATGCAGAATCCTAAACCTCTCAGCTGGTTCCAGTTTCCACCTCACAAATTATAATGAATCATGAACAGCAAAACCCACTTCAGTTACCTTGGTCAAAAAACAGCATTTATTGAAGATTATTTCATCATTATTTCATCATTAATCTTACGATGAACATCTGTATACCTCTATCTCTATCTCTATATCTCTATCTAATCTCTAGAATATCAGGTTCTTTGAGCTACTTGCAAGTAATGTTACAAATTGCACACTTTACAGTTAAATAGAGACGTGATAGGCACTGTGATATAGAGAGGAACAATGTGTCTTCCTGATATTCTCTTGTTTCTTTCTTGGTACATTAGTCAGCTTGGGCTACATAAAAAACACCACAGACTGAGTGACTTAATCAACAAAAATTTATTGTCTCACTTTTCTGCATCCTGGAAGTCCAAGATAATGTTGCAGCTGACTGGGTTTCTGGTAGAGGCCTGATTCCTGGCTTGCAAATGGCGATCTTTTCCCTGTATGAAAGAACATGGCCTTACATCTGCACATACATCTCAAGAGAGGAAGCTGCATGGTGTCCCTTTGAGGGTACTCAGTGCTATCAGATCAGGACCCTAACCTTATGAGCTAATTTAACTGTAATTACTTTTTTGATGCAAATACAACTACACTGGGGCTTAGGGCTTAAGTTATGAATTTTGCAGGAACACAAACATTCAGACTATAACATTTTGGCTAAAACTGAAGAGTAATAAAGTTCCATAGCACTTGGCATCGTCTTTTGCTGAGGGAAGCTCAGACCCCTATTGATTAAGTCAATTTGTGGCTCATTCCTCAGCAATAATGTGGGGAAATCTTGTCCCTTGGAGAAAGATAACAGGGCTGTCGTTGGAAACAGCAACGGGAAAGGCATGGAAGTTGTGGGAAACAGTCAAGTGCCAAGAGTTAGACTTGGAAATTCTGCTCATGGAGGTAGGTAGGGTCTGCACAGACCAAGCCTACGCTGGGTGAGGAGTCCCCTCCTGGCACCCTGCAGGGCTCTCAGTAGTGCCAGTGGGCAGGGGCTGCTATCTCTCCTAACTGACCCTCAGATTGTTAGGGCATCTTCTCAGGAGACAATGACCATTTCCACAAAACAGAGCCCCAAGTTTTAAACTGCTGAATTTTCTAGTCACAGAGATATGACCTCATCACACCACAAACTTTATAAATCAGGATACATTGGTTATATCTGTCACCAAACCATGACAGTGTTGACCCAAACCCAGTACATGCATAGTTCATCTAAATCCATTGCTATTAAAGTTTAAATAAAATAAAATTTACTATAATAGGTCCCTAGAGGAACACATCATGTCATAAACTCATATGGACCAAAACATTAAGATACTGACTTGTACATAAATCAGATTTAAAATATTTGTTCTTATGTCAAGCAGATGATTATGAGTGCAAATTATTATTCTTTTTGCTGGAATCCATTAAAATATTGAAAAAAATACTATATATTTTTTTTGAAAAAAATACTATATAATGATGATGATATTTTTAAACTTCTACCATGTAACTTTTGAGAAGGTGTGGTGATTAATACTGTCAACCTGATTGGATTGAGAGATAAAAGGTATTAATCCTGACTGTGTCTGTGTGGGTGTTGCCAAAAGGGATTAACATTTGAGTCAGTGGGCTGGGGAAGGCAGACCCACCCTTAATCTGGTGGGCACCATCTAATCAGCTTCCAGAGAATATAAAGCAGGCAGAAACACATGAAAAAGAGGGACAGACCTAGCCTCCCAGCCTCTGTCTTTCTCTCCTGCTGGATACTTTGTGCCCTGAAACATCAGACTCCAAATTCTTCAGTTTTGAGACTCAGACTGGCTCTCTTTGCTCCTCAGCCTGCAGACAGTCTATTGTGGGACCTTGTGATCATGTAAGTTAATGATCTTAATAAACTCCAATATATTATATATGGATATACTTAATATATATTATATTATATATAATATATATTTTATTTTATTATATATTATATAATTAATTAATATATAATATATTTAATATATAATACATATAATATTCTCAATATTCTGTTCCTTTAGAACCACTTCTGGCACCAAAATCTGTCTTAGTGTTCTCTCAGAAAGACAGAACTAATAGGAGATATGTATACCTATATATATGGAGCTCTTTTGCTGGTTTTGGGGTTTCTGGATTTGGCTGCTTAATATGATTATACCTAAAAATGCTAAGGACTCTACTTCTAATAGTATGGAGAACACTGATAGTCCTTGGCATTAACTGTTTAAAGAGTTATGCAAAATAAATGCATCTGACATTTAATTCACCACTCCTGAGAGGCAAGGAGTTTAGTGACTCTATACATACTACTTTTGGTTATATGTGGAGAACCAAGGAACATAACGAAACTGGTTGACTGCTTCTAAGTCCAGTGGACAAAGTGATGAAAGAAAATGGTGAGCTCAGGGATTCTGTCTCCTGGCTTCAGAAGCAGGTACTGAGCCTCAAATCTGCTAAGATTGCTCTGAGTGAGAGTCCTATCTCCTGTAGAGAAGGAGCTAAATTTGTGGAAAATCGGACACAGCTTTTAGCATACCAGTGACTGATCTGTAATGAAAGATGCACGCACAGCCTCACCAAGAGTCTACTGTTAAAGTGAGGACTTTGATTGGAAAAGAAGGGACCTGTGCAACTTGGAATGGGGACGTGTGGGAGGACCCTGATGAAGCTGGGGACACTGAGTTTGTAAACTCTGATGAACTTTTTTACCAGAAGGAACAGCTTCTCCATCCTCAGTAGTGGCAACATCCCCTCCCTGACCCATCCTGCCATCAGCCTTTCTACCTTTGTCTGAGGTGATAAACCCTGCGCTGTCTGAGGCCACAACGATGGCCTCCCCTGAGGTGTTGCCAGGCAAAATAATGTTGATGCTGCTCAGGAGCCACACTCAACACCCCTGTTTGCTTCTAGACCTAAAACTAGACTAAAGTCCTGGTGGGACCCTGGAAGTAAGGTTGAGATTGTAACCCATGAGGAGGTGTGCTACACTAGAAAAGAACTGTTTGAGTTATCCAATTTATATAAGCAGCAATCTGGAGAACAGGCATGGAAATAGATATTAAGGGAATGGCATAATGGTGGAAGGAACATAGAGTTGGATCAGATTGAATTTATTTATTTGGGCCCACTAGGTGGGGATTCTGCATTTAATGTTGCAGCTCAGGAAGTTAAAAAAGGGTTCTAATAGTTTATTTGCTTCGTTAGCTGAAATGTGGATTAAAAGCTGGCCTCCTGTGAGCAAGCTGGAAATGCCTGATCTCTGTTGGTTTAATGTAGAGGAAGGGATCCAAAGGCTTTGGGAGATTGGGATGGTGGAGTGAATTAGTCACTTTGGACCTGCTCATACCCTTGACAAATGCCTTGAGAAATAGATTTGTGAGGGCAGCACCTGCATCTTTGAAAAGCCCTGTAATTGCTGTTCTCTCTCTATCAGATCTAATGGTGGGAACCACAGTCACTCAACTATCAAATCTAAATAAATGGGAATAATTGGATCCCAAAGTGGCAGGGGTCAACTGGCAGGACTCAACTGTCAAAGGCAAGGTGGGCTTAGCTACCATAATGGGCAGCAAGGGCAAAGTGGCAATCAGAATAGTCTGACTCTTGTAGAGCTCTGGCATTGGCTAATTAATCACGGTGTTCCTCAAAGTGAAACTGATAGAAAGCCTACTACATTCCTATTTAAATTATACAAACAGAAAACTTCTAGGTCAGATGAACAAAAGACTAATTTGAATTATAAAAACAGAGAATCATGGTCCTTCAATCGATTTCCAGATTTGAGCCAGTTACAGACCGAGAACCCCTTGAATGAAGGAGAGGCTGGGTCCCCTTGAGGAAGGACCCCACTATGTTACTGACAATTTACGCAGTGAATCATTCTCTCATCCTTCCCCAAGGAGACCTCTGGCCTTTTACCAGAGGCAACTGTGCACTGGGGAAAGGGGAATGATTGGACATTTTGGGGACTACTGGACACTGGCTCTGAGCTGATGTTGATTCCAGGAAACCCAAAATGTCACTGTGGTCCTCCAGTTAAAGTAGGGGCTTATGGAGGTCAGGTAATTAAAGAAGTTTTAGCTCAGGTCTGACATACAGTGGGTCCCTGGACTCATCCTGTGATTATTTCCCCAGCACCATGCATAATTGGCATAGATATACTTAGCGGCTGGCAGAATCCCCACATTGGCTCCCTGACTGGGGGGGTGAGGCCTATTATGGTGGGAAAGGCCAAATGGAAGCCATTAGAACTGCCTCTACCTATAAAAATAGTAAATCAAAAACAATATTGCATCCCTGGAGGGATTGAGGAGACTAGTGCCACCATCAAGCACTTGAAAGATGCAGGGGTGGTGATTCCCACCACATCCCCATTCAACTCTCCCAATTGGCTTGTGCAGAAGACAAATGGATCTTGGAGAATGACGGTAAATTATCGTGAGCTTAACCAAGTGGTGACTCTAATTGCAGCTGCTGTACCAGATGTGGTTTCATTGCTTGAGAAAATTAACACATCTCCTGGGACCTGGTATGCAGCCATTGACTTGGCAAATGCCTTTTTCTCCACTCCTGTCCATGAGGCTTACCAGAAGCAATTTGCCTTCAGCTGGCAAGGCCAGCAATACACCTTTACTGTCCTACCTCAAGGTCATATCAGCTCTCCAGCTTTGTATCATAATCTTATTTGGAGAGAAACTGATTGCTTTTTACTTTTGCAAGATATCACACTGGTCATTACATTGATGACATTACACTGATTGGATCCAGTGAGCAAGAAGTAGCAAACACACCGGACTTATTGGTAAGACATTTGTGTGCTAGGGAATGGAAAATAAATCTGACTAAAATTCATGGACCATCTACCTCAGTAAAATTTCTAGGGGTCCAGTGGTGTGGCGCCTGTCAAGATATTCCTTCTAAGGTTAAGGATAAGTTGCTGCATTTGGCCCGTCCTACAACCAAGAAAGAGGCACAATGTCTAGTGGGCCTATTTGGACTTTGGAGGCAACACCTTCCCCATTTGGGTGTGTTGCTCCAGCCCATTTATTGAGTGACCCGAAAGGCTGCCAGTTTTGAGTGGGGTCCAGAACAGGAGAAGGCTCTGCAACAGGTCTAGGCTGCTGTGCAAACTGCTCTGCCATTGGGCCATGTGACAGCAGATTCAATGGTGCTTGAAGTGTCAGTGCCAGATAGGGAATGTTGTGTGGAGCCTTTTGCAGGCTCCCATAGGTGAATCAATGTGGAGGCCTCTGGGATTTTGGAGCAAGGCCCTGTCATTTTCTGCAGATAACTCCTCTCCTTTTGAGAGACAGCTCTTGGCCTATTACTGGGCTTTGGTGGAAACTGAATGTTTGACTATGGGTCATCAAGTCACCATGCGACCTGAACTGCCCATCATGAACTGGGTGCTTCCTGACCTATCTAGCTACAAAATGGGTTGTACACAGCAGCATTCTATCATCAGATGGAAGTGGTACATATGTGATTGGACTCAAGCAGGTCCTGAAGGCACAAGTAAGTTACATGAGGAAGTGGCTCAAATGCCCATGGTCTCCACTCCTGCCACCTGCCTTCTCTCCCCCAGTCTGCACCAATGGCCTCATGGGGAGTTCCCGATGATCAGCTGACAGAAGAAGAGAAGACTAGGGCCTGGTTCACAGATGGTTCTGCACGATATGCAGGCACCACCCGACAGTGGACAGCTGCAGCACTCCAGCCCCTTTCCAGGACGTAACTGAAGGATAGTGATGAAGTGAGATCTTCCCAGTGGGCAGAACTTCGAGCAGTGCACCAGGTTGTGCCCTTTGCATGGAAGGAGAAATGGTCAGATGTGCGATTATATACGGATTCATGGGCCGTAGCCAGTGGATTGGCTGGATGGTCAGGGACTTGGAAGAAGCATAATTGGAAAACTGGTGACAAAGAAATTTGGGGAAGAGGTATGTGGAAGGACCTATCTGAGTGGACAAAAACTGTGGAGATATTTGTATCCCATGTGAGTGCTCACTAACGGGTGACCTCAGCAGTAATAGAAGACATATAAATATTATAATATAAATATTAACAAAATTGATCGTATTTTCAGAGTATTTTGGAAGAGCTATGATTAAGAATTGTTAGACACTTTGTTTTCTTAATCAAAAATATCAAATTCCTGGTCTTTTGTTGGAATATCTCTTCCGTCTCTCCCTCTCTCCATCTTTCCCTCTCCTCTTTCTTCAAATCTTCCACTGTGTTGATATCCACGCTGACAGAGGAAGTATAACACAACCAGTATGAAATAGTGAATGCAGCCAAATCTCTTGCCTCCTCCATGAAGCATGTACTTTAATTGGAGAGAAAAATAATGTGAACTACAGCTTGAGTCAGATGAACTGACATATTGTTAATATATGACTTAGTGCCAAAGAATTATATTAACACATGGGAGAATCAGAGCACAAGGATGTCCATGGAACCACAGGTTGTCTGCATCTGCAGCAATGCATGCAGGAGTAAGATGTACTTATTTACATCTTACTTATAGTTACTTACTTACTTACTCACTTACTTACTTACAAGTTAAACATTGCAGGGTCAATGCTGTGACTGAGCACTTTCTGCTTTGCAGGGTTTCTGGTCTGAGAACCTACAGAACAGAACTCGTCTTAGAGGAGGACTGATTCTTGTCAGTCACTACTGTATGTTTACCTCCTGAAAATCCCATTCTCTGTGAAATTCTTTGTAAGATATAGTTATAACTATAGGACATTATTTTTCTGGAACACCTTCTGAACTGCCCAGGCAGATGCATGGAAGGAAATAAAGGCAGGCGGGTTTTGAGAACATGCATCTGTAGGATTAGTTGCAGACAGTCTCGGGAGATGCAGTGGCCCGTGGCCACGTAGCTGAGCCAGTGACTGCAGACGCAACTTCAGGCTGTTGTTTCAGCCTCGTGGGATCGACGCTGTGTCCTGATATTACCTTGGCCAGCCTGAACTGGGGCTTTCTGTCTCCACCAGGTAGTCAAAGGCACACACATATTCCGCAGACAGACTCCCCAAAACACTGTAGCCTGGAACAATTTCAGGGAAAATATGATTTTTAAGGCAGACTCTGGGCTTGCACGGCTCCCTCCAAGCACTTCCCTGCAACGTCTCCCTGTAGCCGACGCCAGACGGCTCCCAACATCTCAACTGCTTCATTTCTCTGTTTTTCCATCTTTGTTGTTGTTCTAAATTAAACTGCTGGAGAATGAAGCATTTCATATTCTGACAATGCCTGTGAGGGGTTCTTTACAGTGCAAGATAAAACATAAACCCTCTCATGAACTTGCTTTAAAAAATAGCAAATACTATTAACCGTTCTAGGATCTTAATAGGTACACATTTTCAATGTGCCTTCCTGTTTTAATTCCATCTGTGCTGCTACTGTATTACAGATTATCTCTCTCTATATAATTGCCTCGGTGGCACACTCTATTTTTGGAATATTGTTTTAACAACACCTTGAACTCCAGTCGTTCAGATGTTGCTGTCGTATCCCTGGCATATGTGATTTTGACTGAAATTTATGTATCTCAAAAATATGTCTGGAAATGGTCAGGATACTAATCAGGAACATGGAAAATTTAAGGCAAAAGCAATTTCATCTCAAAACAAGGACTCAATAAGTTTAGAATGTCTTCACATGATTTCAGCTCTGGGCCTAGCAATTAATTTCCATATGCTACCTGGTTTTTATAATTATAATATATTATGTGATATTGTATTTTTTCATTTTTCCACCTTCTAATAGTAACACAGATTTATATCTCACTCAGTAGTGTATAATGTACATAAAAGTAATAAAACTGCATTTAAATACACATTTTATAATTCAGGCTTATCACACTATTTTTCCTGAGTAGGAAGTTCTACCCATGGTTGAAAATGCATGCTAATCACCCCAGCCTGGTTTTGAAGGACCCAAACATCAGTCCAATAAACACTAGACAAATTTTCCAGGTTGAAAACAATAGCATTGTTCTGTGTTAATGAAAAATAATAACAGGACCTCCAAGACCCACTGATTTCCCAATTACATTTGACAAAGTACAGCCACTATTTCCCCCAGGGTATGTAAGAAAGTCTGTTTATTTGTTTGCTTATGTATTCATCCATTCTGAGCAGGACATGGCTCACCTTATGTGGCTAATGAGAGAAGGCACGGGTGGGCCGTGGTTGAGAATGGCAGGAGATGCAGGCTTCGCATTACTGGTGGGTTGACATCCTGCAATCGGGAGAGCGTTTTTCCCGCCTCTGTGTTTTCACAAAGAGAAACAGACATGGGAGTGGGGATGACCAGTAGGTGAGGTCAAGCCTAGCCATGGCACCATTAACCAGATCTAGAGCAGAAAGGTCATGCAAGAGTTTTTGCTCCTCTAAGTACTGCTCCCTGGTACAAGTATGAAGCTCCGTTTCTGACAGAGTCCTGACTAGGCGGGAGAGCAGCTGTTTTGTTTTTGCATTTTATAATTAACCATGTGTATGCTTTCTACTTCAGATGCATTAAAGAATTATTATTATAAAATCTTACATCGTCACAGGAAATACAAAAGCATTGCATATGGCAGAGTACAATCGATTGGATGGATTGTGAATGCCTAGTTCCAAGGCTATGGATTTTAATTCTGATTAGGTCATGAAACCATTTATGCTCAAATTTTGTCTCCAATCTAAGTAAATAAAGCTTTAGTAAGCCCTATAATATTAATGTTTAAAGTGCTGTGATAGCCTCGTTTAGTTATTAATATTGTTTATAGATACATGTGTACTGATAAAATGATCTTTCAACCATACAGAGAGAAAACAAATATTATCACTCTAATGTTTAGAATTAATTCAAAAAGCAGCAGTGGAACCTCAACCTACAACCTCACATGGCATAAACACAAAAACAAGGATAGCTAATTGAATA
The DNA here is from genome assembly GCF_002776525.5 of Piliocolobus tephrosceles. Classification (NCBI taxonomy): domain Eukaryota; kingdom Metazoa; phylum Chordata; class Mammalia; order Primates; family Cercopithecidae; genus Piliocolobus; species Piliocolobus tephrosceles. Next base: position 3,399,088 of record NC_045437.1, read on the forward strand.
ACTAGCAATGTAAACATTAAAATTAAAATTTTCTCATGCATTTATTCTTTAACACTTAGCTAATCCGAGCAATATTTTGTAAATGCTAATTCACATTCCAGAAGCCCTTTAATGTGGTCCTGGCAGTGAGAGAGGGACCCTGTGGAACTTCACCCTGAACAGGATCGTCACCGTCACCACCGAACCTGCTCAGGGGCACAGGCAAAGTCCTAGCGCACAGTGCTGCATCCACAAGGCCTCAGAGCCGCGCCTTGATTGTTCGGCAACCCGTGGCAAGAAAGCAGTTCCCCTAAATGCATTATTTTTTCTCACACATAAAACGTATACCTTACATGGTAGCTTCATATTATATTTAAATGCAATTATATACCATAGTATGACTTCTTAAACTGAATATACAGGCTACAGTTCCACATTTTCCTTATAATAGAGGTAAACTATTTAAATATCAAGTATGCAATGACCCTCTATGTACTCTAGAAACAGATACAGGCTGTTCAGCTGACATCCATGACTCCACTTGCTCTTTGAATTTTTTTTTTTTTTTTTGCCCCAATTCATACACCACCTTATTTTCTTTCTGCCCTTTCATCAGTCTTAAGCAGCTTCCTTGCTTCTTTCCATAGTGATGGTCTGGGGCAGCCTTAATCTGCTGCTTCTGATCTTCTGTTGAATGAAAAAGAGTTAATCAGCATGTTTGCGTTGTATATAAAGACAGTACAAAGATACAGCCACTTGGGAAAACAGTCTGGCAGTTCCTCAAAAGTTAAACATACGGCCCAGCACTCTCAGTGCTAGGTAGGCGCTCAGAAGACTTGAGAATACGTGTCCACACAGAAACGTGTCCATCAATGCTCACAGCAGCATTATTCATCGTAGCCCAAACTCAGGAACAACCCAACTGTCCATCAACTGATGAATCAATAAATGAAATGAATGGGGTATATCCTTACAATAAAATACAATTCAACTGCAGAAAGGAATGAAGCACTAAAGCTTGCATGCTGACACGGTGAACCTTGGAAACATTATGGCAAGTGAAAGAAACCAGTCACAGAACAACACATCTCATATGATTCCATTTACATAAAATGACCGGCAGGAAAGAGCCATCTTCAGAGACAGAAGGAAGATTAGTGATTGCCCAGGGCTGGGGCCAGAGGGCAAGGGATGGTGGTGGGTGGGGGGGTGGGGGAATCACGAAAGGTTACAGCGTTTCTTTTGGAAGTGATAAAAATGCTCTAATGTTGTCTGTGATGATGGTTGCAAAATCCTGTAAATGCACTAAAAGCTACTTTATTGTACACTTTAAGGGAGTGAATTGTGTGGTAGTGAGTTGTATCTCAATAAACCTGTTACCAAAACAAAACAAAACAAAACTGACTCACGAGCAGTGTGTCAGAGCCTGAGAAATACCGCTCTCCACTGAGTGGTCTGTCTGAATTACCAGATACTTACAAACTTTATTTTCTGACTCCTGCATATTTTCTGGAGCGTGAGTTCTACAACTACAACATTTGGAAGGTTAGTTAATTCATTTTATGCAAAGAAGGATCTCCAGTGATTGAGGACACACACTTTAGCCCCACAAATGGACATCTTGACACCAATGTGTGAAAACGGGTTAAAATGACACATCAAGGGTAGCATGCTTGGGTTGGTCGGGGAAACAGAAGCTCTGCAGGTGAGACAGGCTGAGTCAGGTGGGAGGGGAAGGAGAAGCCGTGGGGTGCAGCTTCGGGAAGGGGGCAAGTGTGGCCGGACAGGCTGGCAGAGCAGCCCCTGAACAGCTCTGCCACCGTGCAGGTGTCCTGCTTTCACATGACTTCACTATGCACACACAGCACGTACAGACCTCACTGTCAGGGCACATATAACCCTGGAAATGCGGGGAAAGGCCCCTCAGCTGCGCCATGCCCTCCAGCTTCCCGCCTGCCGTGCTCCCGGTTCCCAGAGCCCACAGAGACACAAGTAGTCAGGAAATGTTTGGAGACCGAATGCAGGAGTCTAAAATCATACTGCACCCCCGAGAAAATATCCAAGTTTGATTTTTAATAATTCACAAATAACTAGTTACATGTGCCACAAATTCCATTGTGATGCCATTTAGCCAATGAAAATAAATTCCATCAAAAAGGAAAAACATTCCCTTGTTTTTGAACCCAGCCCCAGGCACAGAGCTGACGGTCTAGTCACCTGCAGCACAATGGCTTACCCACTGAAAAGGAGCTATGTGGCAATATGTCTTAGGAAGATTCTGGCTTTATCTTAGAATAAATGGAATGCCCATAGAGCTCTGTCCTAACACTTAGTGAGAACAGACAAGGCCAGACAAGCAGATGGCCAGAGACAGAGAACACCTAAGATCCTGCATTTTTCCTTCTAGCCATAAGAGGACACAGAACCCCACGCCACAGAGAAGGAAGGTTAAAACTGATCAATATTTTATGCCATCAGCTGGCCTGGCATATTACAGTTATGACACATCTTTAAAAGCAGGATGAAAGAGATAAACACAATGATTGCATTAAAATGTCAAGAAGCAAGTGTGCCAGCGGCGATGGGCTTCGGCGTTTCCTCCCTCCACACACAGTCCAGCCACGGCACCAACATGCTGGAGCGACGTAGGACTGGGCCTTCCTGGTATTCCTGGAATCTCATAGATCACAGCCTGTGCACAGAGGCTGCGCATATTAATTTACAACAGAGGCAGGCAGGAAAATAAAACTCTCTGTGGTTCTTCTCTAAGGCAAGAATAATTTAAACTAATATAAATATAAAGACAAACAGAGAGATGGAGATGAAGACAAACGTGAAAAAGAGAAAGAAGGAGGAAGAGGAGGATGGGGAGGAGGTCCAGAAGGTAAGAATTCCTGGTAAAACATAAGTAACATCCCACCACAAACAGCAGCCTCCAAGTACCCGAGCATGCTGCTGGGACGGAGAGGCTCATTTTCTCCGTTCCTTTTGGCAGTTTCTTTGCCTGCTGTAGATTGAAGAAAATAGGAATAAGCATCTTTCGACCCACAAACAGATGTGCTTGATAAAGAAAATGTCAGCAAAAATACTAAAGCAATGTGTCACAGCAGCTTTCTGACAGATAGAGGGAAAAGGTAAAAAATGTTCTATCATGTCCGACAAGGTGTTCTTTTTGAGATTTAAAGATCACTGTGCAACTTTAAACATGTTTGTCACTTTGGCTCTGACTGCAGCTATCTGGAGCTTCAGAAGAACTTTATCAGCTCGGCATAGGGGGAAAGAAAGGAGCCCGTTCCCATTTATCTCAGCTCGGCTCCCTTCAAAGCCAACAAATAAATTACAGTGTACATTTGATACAAATTGATTTCTTAACTCAAATAACAATGTTGTCCTCCGGTCGGGCCATGTGTCACTCACTCGCGAGCCTGAGTGAAAGGCTCAATCTGTCTGTGTGACAGAAATAGGCCTGGCGCGCCCGGGAGGAATGCTAATCGCCCAGGCCTGGCCCGGCTTTGTGGGCCGGCCGCGATAAGGGGGATCAGGCCCAGCCGCTCCCCGCCAGGGCCCCATCCTGCCCGTGCCAGCGCGCGCCCTTGGCCTTGGGCTTGTCCGCCTGTTTCACTAGGAAAATCAGATCCGGCCACCGTGGCTAGGATGCTCATGGCCGGGATGAGCCGGAGCTGCCCTGAAAGGAAGCCCGTTGAGTGTCTTCAGCTGATGTTATCGGCCGCTGGAGAAATGAGATATTGGCAGGGCTTGCTGAGTCCCTGGCAGCTGAGCAGGTTAATAAGGTGGGGAGGGGGGCTGCAGGCTAATTGGATTTGGCCTGGCTTGATCAACAGTGTCAGGCCTGCTGCCAGGGAAGCACACACAGGGTGGTTTTCTCTTTGTTTAAATTTAAGCCGGGAGAGGAAAAGTCGCATGGCTCTTATGAAGCTGAGGGTGTGCTCCCGAAATCCGATCCCCCTGGGCCCAGGGAGTGGTCCCCGGCAGCAGAAGTGCTTGGGGGTTCCAATCCTGGGTGCGTGACCTTGCTGAGCTCTGCCAGTTGGTGCCCATCAAGGCATGAGAACCCAAAGGGCTAATTGGAGGTGGGAGGCAACTGAGGTAGGAGGCATTGGCCTCCTGGATCCACACAGGTCTTCTGCACTGGCCTGTCCACACAGGTCTCCCTAATGGTGCCCGGAGAGAGCTGCTGCTTCTCTACTGTTAAAGAGGGACAGTACTCCACTGTGCACACCTGTGCAGAAACATTTGTCATGTGTAGGAAGCAGGTGGATGGGTATCCTATTTCTTTTTATTTTTAAAATTAATTTAATTTAATTTTATTATTTATTTTTGAGATGGAGTCTCGCTCTGTCGCCCAGCCTGGAGTGCAGTGTCGCGATCTCGGCTCACTGCAAACTCTGCCTCCCGGGTTCACGCCTTTCTCCTGCCTCAGCCTCCCGAGTAGCTGGGACTACAGCTGCCTGCCACCACGTCCGGCTAATTTTTTGTATTTTTAGGAGAGATCGGGTTTCACCGTGTTAGCCAGGATGGTCTCGATCTCCTGACTTCATGATCCGCCCACCTCGGGGCTTTCCAAAGTGCTGGAATTACAGGCATGAGCCACTGCGCCTAGCCTGGGTATCCTATTTCTTAATCACATTCTAATCTTCACATGCTTAGGGCTTGTCTTGACTTTAGAGCCAGGAATATTTCACAGAATCCCACCTCGTCCCCATCATCACCCCATCATGGGAGCACCTGTGGTTTTTAACATTCCTAGAATATTGACCTTCAATTAAATGATGAAGTCCTTCAAACATTCATACAACAGCACAGTCATTGATAATTTTATCCGGAATGCATCCTTCCAGTCAAGTTTAACGTATTGAAATTGAGAGGTGAGTTCGGGTTGTTTATTTAAAAAAAAAAAAAAAAAAAACAACTTTGCATTATGTAGCTTTGTCAAATCATGTCAGAGAATATCTTCATTATCCAGAATCTCTAATCTAGCAATTTGGCCCATTCAAAGTCTTATATAATATAATAATACTATATTATCCCTCGCGGAGAAAGAGCATATTATCAAATGTGCAGGTGACAAATATGTACTATTTCCAATAGTACATATTTGTAATATTGCTAAGTACCTTGAAAATGTCCTGCATCAGAAATGTTCAACTCTTAGCCAAGTAATAAAAATGTAAACCAAGTTATGTAAGATTTTCCTAGTGGACACATCAGATAATGCTGATGTTTATGATTAATATCTTATTTGGGGTCTTTTTTTTTTTTTTTTTTTTTTGGCCAGCAAAATTTATCCAGGGACAATTGCAATCAGGGTACTGGACTGGATTTTTAAAGGAGAAAAGAACAGTAGTGGGAGATTTGCCTGCAAAGTGCACACTGTTTTCTTGATGTCAGCGTATATTGCTGGGAGCTCTGAGTGAGCTAATCCCACACTCTTCCTTCTGATGGGCAATTCTCTGTCAGTTAAGAGATGCTTGCAGGAATCAGGTCGTGCTTACAATATCTGCTCTATTCCTAGTAAAGGTGACTTGGGAATGATGCTCCGACCCAAGGCTGTTTAGGCCTCCACGCTCTCTGTTTGCGTGTCTCTGTCTACTGGGTTGCCATCAGGTGGCAAGAAGAGCACTGACCTTTTCTGGGCCCGCTGGGAGGCAGCGGGATGGGGAATGGAGAGCATGGCCCAGGCACATGTAGCTAACTCCAGAATGAGTCAAGAATGAACAAGGATAATAGGTTTCATCCCCAGACAAGTCTCTCTGACTTCTAGAAAAAGAGCCAGGGACTTGCAGAAAAGGCTGCTCAGGGCATTTCCTCTGGGAAGGAGGGAGAGAAGCAGAGGCCAGGAGTGAAGTCTCCTTCAACACACACTACTGACAAAGGGCATGAAGGGCACCTGTGCAGCAAGGAGGCACCTCAGTGGCTCAGAGTCTCAGATGCCGGAGCCTTGATTCAGCTTCCCAAAGTTAAATATATATGTTTTATATTTTATATGTGTGTGTATACACACACATAAATATACACACACACATATATGCACACACAGATATATATACACACACACACATATATACACACACACAC
>NC_045437.1:3405172-3529051 GCF_002776525.5 Piliocolobus tephrosceles
ACATAAATACACACACACACACATATATACACACACAGATATATATATATACACACACATATATATATACACACACATTGCCTTGCAAGATATTAACTCAATTAATTTACACAAATATTTATCAATCACCTACCATGTGTCCCAGGATACATCAGTGAACAACAGAGACTCTGATGCTCAGGGGGCATTCATCATAGCAGAAGACAATCAACACTGATTATCAGTGTAATTCAAAGGTAAATGAAACAGTATATTGGCAGGTAATATGTGCCATGTGTTAAAACAATTCAAAGAGGGTGAGGGAAACCCACAGCTTGGGATAAATATTGTCGTTTTCAGTAGTGTGGTCAGGGTTGGCCTTACTGATAAGATGCCCTTTGAGTAAACTTTGGGAGGAAGTGAGGGAATTAGCCAAGCAGACACTGAGAGATGGATGTTCTCACCATAGCACCAAGGTTCTGAGGTGGCGGGGAGACTTAGAATGTTCCAAGAAACAGCCAGGACACCATGTGACCAGAGCCTGTGAGATAAAAGTAGTGAAGATGAATTTCTGCCCGTCAGAGTGCTGGGAGGAACCTGGCTTTCACTCTGCATGACATGGGAGTCAGCTTCAGGGCAGTTCAGCAGAAGATGGCCGCCATCTTGCACTGCAGGGCTTCCTTGGGCTGCTTGGTTAGCAATATACTGTAAGGGGCAATGGTAGAGGCAGGGAGGCCATTGGAGTTTTGCAAGCAATGGAGGGAGAGATGACAAGTCGTTAACCATGATGGTGACACAGGTGGTGTGACGTGATTTGATTCAGGTCATCTGTGGAAGGCAGAGCCATATTTCCCTGATGGACTGGGCACGGGGTGCAAAAAAAAAAAGAAAAAGCTTTCAACACTTTGGCCTGAGGAATCAGCGGCAGGCTGGAGTTACTATTGGCTGAGAAGGAAAATTTGCAAGAAACGCAGGTTCAAAAGGTATGATCAGGAAAAGAGCTTTGGATCAGCAGTTTCTGAGAGGTGCTTGTTCATTATCCAAGACATTCAGCAGGTAGTCAGAAACACCAGAGGCAAGGCTGGGTGAAGATGTCAAATCTGGAAAATGTTCAGCATCTGAATGGTATTGGAAGCAATGCCAACAAGGGCACAATGGGGCTAAATCGAAAAGGGGAGAGAGGGGCTTCAGGGAGGAGACCTGCTTCCACCACTGAGAGTCCCTTCAGAAGAGACGAGCCCCATGGGAAGGAGACTGAGCTGGAAGATCTTCACAGTGGGAGTTTAATAAAGAGCGGGTGAAAGGGAGCTGTCCCTGGTGCCAAGTACTTCTCACTGCCCAAATATAAAGACAATGCAGAATGGACAAATGGACCTAGTCTCACGGAGCCCACTGAGGACCTTTGGAAAGTAGAGCAGTGGGCAGAACAGAGAGCACCCTTCCTGGGAGTTTTGCTGCAAAGAAAAGCAAAGAATAGTGGGGTAGCTGCAGAGGGAAGGGGCCAGGAGGGGAAATCTTGTGGTTTTTTTTTTTCCTTTGCTTTTATCTGGAAGAAATAATATCAAGTACTGTAGGAAGTGATTCGGCTAAGGGAGCAAACGTGGGAGGCGCATGGGGGAGAGGGGCTGAGATGATGCCATTCCTCTCTCCTGCTGAATGTGCCTCCAGCATCTGTGTGTACACATTTGGCCATGCAGCGGAAGGGAGGGCACAGAGTTCAAAGACTCATCCCCATGGCCCTTTATATTTTAAGTAAGAATTGTTGACGTGTGACTAAGATCCCCTAAGCAGATGCTGAGGCAGATGTTGATAGTTAAAGAGTTGGCTGCTGGGGGCATCATCTCTACACCCTGACCACAAAGCAGGTGCCAGGATGCCCCCATGAGCTGCAGCTAAGAAAGGGAGAAGCAGCCTGTCAATGCCATGAGTGATCATTACAGGGCAGTAAATGGGCCTTTAAATTCACTGTCAGTTGAATTTGCAGATGTAGGAAGCTGAATTTCATTCATGTATTTTTTTTTCCTATAGGAAAGCATCTTGCTTATATTTAAAATTTATTTTTTAAATCCGTGATTTTCAAAGGTTTTGACCGGGTCATTTGTTCTCCCGAGGCAGCACTACAAAGGAGGCTGGGAGGTAAGCTCATGAAAGCTGAGCGGCCCTGGTTGCAGGTTTGGGGAGTTGAGGATGGCTGCGGACAGCAAGACTTCCTACATTCACACCTGCTCCCCTGGCCGGACCCCGTGATCCCCAAAGGGTTGCACCTCTCTGTCCTAGATCATTATTGCTTGTGTTGACAGCAACTGCAAAGGTTAACAATTGTTGAGCCCCAGGCATTTTATCCCACTTATCTTCCCAATGTAACAGTGGAAGAGCGCTGTGTACATATAAGGGCCCAGCTACCTTTCTTGAGTTTCACAACAGCTTATCATGTAGGTGCACACACTAAATTCTACACACACTTCCGCAGGCATATTTCCCAATGACGGCTTGGTAAGAATCACCGCAACTCTAGCCAAGGCCACAGGGAAGTTTCCTTGTGGTGATGTAGGAATCTGGAGGAGCCAGGAACCGAGAGATCAGTGGAGTTTCATGAACTGAGGGAGACTGCCCTGGGCCCTGGGGCAGGGCAGGACTTGGGAAGGTAGAGAATGAATGGAAGAGTGATCACTGGTTGTTTGGGCTCAGACAGGCCTACCAGCCTGACTGTTGGAAAAGCACGTTCGACAGATGGGATGTAGCAGCTGAAAGAGCAGGTGCCAGACAAAGAATCCACTCATGAAGTCAGAGCTACCTGTGGCACTGATACCCTGTTGGAAGAGTCTCATTGTTCTTCTTCTACCTGTGGTCCAACTTGGATCACACCTGAGCCCAGGGGGACCCTCACCCAGAAGACCCTCTTTGACTCTTGCTGTGGGAGCAGAAAGATTCATTGTGACACCAATATTCCTCCCCCAGACCCGGGTTTTCCCCTCGGGAGAGGAGCAGAGCCTTTGCCTTAGAGACACTCAGGTGATGGCCAGTGCATGAGTGTCCTGTGGGTGCTGCAACAAAGTGCAACAACAGAAATGTATTCCCTGGGAGTTTGGGAGGCCGGAAGTTCAAGAGCAAGGCATAGTCTGCAGGATGGGCTCCTTCTGAGGCTGTGAGGGAGAATCTGTCCTGTCCCTCTCTCTGGCTTCTGGGGGCTGCTGAGAAGGCTTGGCATTCCTTGGCTTGTCGCTGCATCCCCTGATCTCTGCCTCTGTCCTCATGTGGCGCTCCCCTATGTGTCTCTATCAGCTTCTAAGAAGACCCCAGTCTCACCGAATTAGGGCCCTCCTAGTGTAGTATGACCTCACCTTAACTAATCACATTTGCAGTGACCCTATTACCAAAGTTCTGGGAATTAGGAGTACCACTCATGAATTTTTTTGGGTGTACAACTTAACTCGTGACAGTCAGCAGGAGCTCCCTCCCTTCCTTCAAACAACCCATGGATTTAATGAGCCTCTTATTCTGTGGGTCAAGCCGTGTTCATTACTTATACCAGAGAATACCCACTTACCCCACGTGCTGCTAGAAGTACCGTCCAGGTTTTAACTCACTTGATTCTACTGATACCCGCATGAAGCAAGAGTGGACCTTATTTTCCACACATGGAAATGGAAGCTCAGAGAGTGTGAGTTATCCAAGGTCGCATAGTGAGGAATGCTGGGACGAGAATTCAAAAGCAGGCAAGGGCTCCATGTCCACGCTGCTGGGTGTCTCTCCTGAAGACGCAGACACTTGAGTGTGCCTAAAGACACTGCACATTCCTGCTCAGGGAAGACACTTCCCCAACTTTCTCTGGTGCATTGCGTGATGCGTGAATGATGGATGTAACACTAGAGCATTGTTTTGAGGTTAGTGGGTTTTTATATATTTGAACCAATGAAAACAAATCTTGGAGTAAAATCTTTTTTTTTTTTTTTTTAAAGGACATTTGTCTAATTGCCTACCAGAGACGTTTTGTCTCCAAAGCAATCATGACACCAAATGTTCTGCTTCTTCCGGGTGTCTGCTGCAGAAATGGAAAATCTTAAATTAAGCCTTGCTCTCTTGAAAATAAAAAGTCTATGGAATAAAATAGTCTACTGAATAAACTGTAATATTATAAAAAGTGTTCTGCAACAAAAAAGAGCACATTTAGCCAGGATAAATAAAAGAAAGAAAATAATTTAAACCAAACTTTACTTTGCTTCCAATTAAAGTGCAAGTTTATTTTCAAAGAAAGAAAAATTACCCCTCACCCTAAGTGTGTGTCTGAGACACAAACCTCTGATATGAAAATAGCTCTGCCTTCAAATCTTCTACATTTAATGATTTCTTCTTTTAACATTTGGATCATTGTATTATCTTTGGACACATATCAACATATTGTAGATGCAAAAGGCCACAGCCTGGGGACAGCAGAGAGAATTTTCAATAACGTAATCACAGTGTCAGAGCAAATCAGTGAGGCTTTCCTCTTGAATTACTCTCAACGTGCAAAGGGACTTTCTAAGAATTTAGTGAAATCTGTCTTAGTTGGCTCAGGCTGCCATAACAAAATACCATTGACTGGGTGGTGGCTTAAAAAAACAGAAATTTATTTTTTCACAGTTCTGGAGGCTAGGAAGTCCAAGATTAAAGTTTTGGTAGGGTCTGCTGTCTGGTGAGGGTGCTCTTCCTGGTTCATAGACAGCCACCTTCTTAAATGGTCACATGATGGAGAGAGAGAGCTCTCGCATCTCTTACTCTGAGGACAAGAATCCTGTTGGATCTAGGCCCCACCCTCATGAACGCATGTAACTTTAATTACTTCATTACTCTCAATGCAGTCACATTGCGGGTTACAGCTTCAGCATGCAAATTGTTGGGGACATAATTCAGTCTATAGCAGAATCCATGTAATTATCAGAGGATCCATTTATGCAGTCATTTCCCCCATAGGATGTCACTTCAGGGACATCATTTGGGAAGCATAATTTATACACAATTTTATGATGAGATCCAAACTACCAAGCACAACAGGAGACAGCTATAGGGTTTTTAGAAAGTTTCATGTATGCCATTATAATTAAAGAACTCTTAATTTTTAAATATACATTTTAGGAGGCTGCTCTCTCCCTCAAACAACCCACCAATGAAGCAAACATACACATGGAGAAGCCCACCTTGGAATGAGCCATGGCACCCTCAGCACCCAGCATTCCTCTAGCTGTGGCTACCTGAACTTTCCAAGGTTTTGGGTTTTTTGAATAATCTATTCTGTATTATTGATCACTTTAACAGATTTTACTTATATTATTTATTTCTTTATATTTTATGCCAACATTTCAAATAGACATATTTCAGCACTATCAAACCCAAATATCTACAATGTAATTCCTTAGATGTAAGAATATGCTAACCACAATACTATGCTGTACTTTCAAAGCACTTCACAATTTACAAAAGTTTTCACAAAAGTTTTCCCAGCATAGTCCTAACTTCATATTCATGGTGGGGAGTCCTTGCTGTCATTGTTTTTGGGTGGGGTGATAACATAGGCAGAGGGAGCAAACTGAAAGAAGCTATACCAGAAGTGGGGAGTGGAGCAGCCACTCCTGCTTTTGAATTCTAATTAAGGAATCAACTGATGTTTAGAACAAAATACAACTCTTCATTCCTGGTGGTCATTTGAGATCTATTTCTAGCACTTCACTTTTTTTCAATATACAAACAAAATAATCATCGTTCCAGGAAAGAGGTAAAGAATGCAGTATTTTCGTTTTTAAATTATTGCCGTCAATGGTGCTGTGTGAATGAGCTCATGTGCCACATTGTGAAGATCTTTCCAACCCACAGACGGTTTCTCACAAAGATCGATTCATGATCTTAGACCCTTGGTAACTAGAAGGAAGCAATATATAACTTGTCAATCAACGCACCAGGGTTCATCCTGTGTACAATCGTATTTATTTTCTCTCTCTTGAAAAAGAGACACTTGTGCTATAACAACATTCTGAGTTAAAGAGTTAAAGTAATTTGGTTTAAAATGTGTGCAGGATGAAGAAGGCTGGCCAGAAAATACTTTGATCCTTGATGCTGCCAAAACTTATCTCCATGAGTAAAACAAAGTAATGGGGCCGATAGCAGAGCCACTCCTTCCTCTTAGTACAATTGCAGCAGGGACATGAGTCAATAGAAAGGTTGACTCCTCTCTAGCTTAGCTGGATAGGAGCTAGGAGTAGAGGAGCATCCTAAGAGCTAAATACAGCCAGATCCTGCTGTTTAGGGTAGGGTAGACCCTCTTACCGTCCCCAGGATTAAAAACAAAGCACCTGAGAACAGGACTCCCTGTTCAGTGCTGGCCATGAGCATCAGCAGCATCTTCTCTCTGAAGACCACAGCCATAGCCAGGAGGGAGGAAGATCAGAGCCCACAGGGCATCAGCTTGAGGCCGGGATGGGGAACCAGGAAAATGATGCAGCCCCTTGGTGCTCCCCACCTGGATTAAGACACAGACCTCTCACACACAGACCTCTCTCTCTTCCCCTGCAGCCTGGGAGAGACGATGATTAATAGAGGCTATGCTGCACTTCACAGTGTCCAGGTGACCTTCATGCCACCTGTCATTGCAGCTCCCCAAAGTGAAGTGCCTCCTTTCACAAATGAGGAAACAGATCATTGTCCCAAAGCGATTGGCCTAATGTCACACAGTTGGTAAAATGCAAAACTCAAACCAGGTGTTGTAACTCCACCTGGAGCAGCCTCCTGCCCCCAGGACTCTCAACTGAACACCGGAGTCTCGGGTCTTCACTTAAGAAATGCAGGACTTGGCTTGTCCATCAACATCTTCAACAATAAACCAGTGGAAGGCAGAACAGAATCCTATATCCAGGCTTATGAAGATCAATCTGCTCTAAAACAACTAACTAAAACCAACAGAAGGACACAGAGACAAGGTTCACTCCAGGAGCAAGACCCTTGGAAGGGCTTCCAGGGATAAAGTTTTAATGAGTTGGTTTCTCGATGCACAAGGATCAAGCCCAAGTTAGATGACCTGGTCCGCAAAGTTCTTTATGGCCTGACCCTTACCTTCTCAGCCTCATCCTTGGTAATCCCCCCACTAATCCTGTGATTTGGCCATAACTGCTCAGTCATTCAACAAATTTTTCATAAGCACCTACTATGTGCTGAGTTTCCCAACCTGGCGATGTTCTGTGTCACTTCCTTCCAGAAATGCTGTTCCCAGAACCTGACGGTGCTCATCCTCCCAGGCTTGGCTGAGATGATGTTCCTTTTGGAGACTTCTGAGACTTTCTAGACCAGATAATTTTCTTACCACTTGGGTCCACTTGATAAACTTTTGAATAACCTTATATCCAATTTTACTGTCATTGACTTAAAAACAACAGAAGTCTTTCTTTCTTCCCAAACTGTAAGTGTATATGCTGAACAATCATTCTAAGTGTCTATTGTTGTGTAACAAAACAGCTCAAAACTTCGTAGCTGAGAACAACAGTTCATGATTTTTGAGCAGGGAGGTGGGGGGTTCTTCAGCTCTAGCAGAGGTTGGCAGAGGTCACTAGTGTGGCTGCAGCTGGGAGCTTGACAGAACACAGCACATCCAAACGGCCTCTCATCCTCTACCGCATCTCACCGTACACCCTCACATGTCTAATTTCTCTTCCTTAGTATCTTCCTAAGGGCTTGGCAGCCCCACAGTATCACCTCTGCCACATTCTATAGGACAAAGTAAATTACAAGAGGAGCCCAGGTTGGGGAGTTTACTCCACCCTTCATGGGAGGCGAGGAGACAGGTGCACTCAGGGAAGGGCTGCTGGAGGCTCTGTCTGCAGACGATGACTACAAGGCCTTTTCCGTCTCACTCAAAGCCCTACCCTTCACAGTGTCCGAAGCGCTGCCTACATAATAGGTGCTTAACAGATGTTTACCGACGAATGGGGATCGTCTATACAAGACATCTTGTCCCTGGAGGAGCTCAGGAGCACTTGAGTGGCCACATGACAGCTGTGCTCTGGGAGGACTCTGCCTTGGGAGAGAAGACCGTAGGGAACCCTTCTGATCAATTCTAACCTCCTGACTTCTCCGTGGCTGCAAGAACAGCACGACTGGCGTGAATCACGCTGCCCTTGAATGTGACTGGAGAAGGCGGTATTTACAAGTCTGCTGTGGGCCCGTATTGAACTGCACTTTGACACAGGCTCGCTTCTTTGGCAGCGAGAGGGAAAGGGGTGGAGTGAGTGTGCTGCTCTCGTTGGCTCCGGGACAGGGATGAGGGCGCTGGTGGCCAGAAGAGGATAAGGGACAGGTGAGAGACAGGCCTCCAGGCTTTGGCGCTAGGATTAACTTCACTTTTTATTAATTGGCACCGTTCATGTCAACGAATATATTAAATATGTTTGGATACCCACATTTTTTAAGCCTTGGAATTTTGCACTCTGTTTCTAAAACAGGATAGGGAACCTCATAAATTAACTCATTTGGCTGAGTGCATACACCATGGGACCTACCAGTCAAACTGTGGGGAGAGGCCGGCCCTGCAGCCTGGCCATTCCCCTTCCAAGCCTCTCTCCTCTGCATCCAGCTACTGCTCCCTCCCAGGACAGGCAGGTGGTCCTTTCACCTCGGTCCTCCCCTTACGCTGTCCCGGCTTCTGGGGTACCTGCCTCCTGGGCTGAGACTTCCTCACTCTTCATGCAGTGAAGCCATGACCATCACCCCCAAAACAGGGTGGGACTCATCATCAGAAGGGGTCTCTATCATCATGTGGGTTTGTTTCCTTTTTTTAAACGAAGTTTAATTAATTTAATTTAATTTTGAGAGACAAGATCTTGCTCTGTCATCCAGGCTGGAGTCCAGTGTACCCATCATGGCTCCCTGCAGCCTTGACCTCCTGGGTTCAAGCAGTCCTCTCGCCTCGGCCTCTGCAAGAGCTGGAACTATAAGCACGCAGGTACCATCACTGCCTTTTTTTTTTTCTTTTTGTAGGAATAGGGTCTCACTCTGCTGTCCAGGCTCGTCTCAAACTCCTGGTTTCAAGTGATCCTCCTGTGACAGCCTCCCAATGTGCTGGGATTACAGGCTTGAGCCACCACACTCAGCCTGTGTTCTGGCTTTGTCTCTCAGGCTGGGGTGCTGTGGCACCATCTCAGCTCACCGCAACTTCCACCTTCTGGGTTGAAACCATTCTCCTACCTCAGCCCCCTGAGTAGATGGGATTACAGGCACCTACCACCATGCTCAGCTAATTTTTATACTTTTAGTAGAGATGGGGTTTTGCCATGTTGTCCAGGCTGGTCTTGAACTCCTGACCTCAAGTGATCTGCTTGCCTCAGCCTCCCAAAGTGCTGGGATTACAGGCGTGAGCCACCACACCCGGCCTCCATTGCTGTTTTAACCAATGATCACAAACCTAACTGGCTTCAACAACAAAGATTCACCACCTGGCATTTCTGGAGGTGAGGAGCCTGACACGGGTATCACTGAGCCCACATCCAGGTGTCCCAGCTCTCCTGCTTCTAGAGGCTCCAGGATAGAACGCATGTCCTTACCTGTCCTCGCTCCAGAGCCCACCCACACTCCTTCACTCACTGCCCCTTCCTTCATCCTCAAAGCCAGCAATGCTGCATCCATCAGTGCCTTTCTTAGCTGGGTCTCCCTCTGGTTGACTCTCTCCTTCTGCCTCCTTCCACTTTCCAGGCCACTTGTGATGACATTTGGCTTTTTTTTTTTTTTTTTTTTTTTTTTGAGACGGAGTCTGGTGCTCTGTCGCCCAGGCTGGAGTGCAGTGGCTGGATCTCAGCTCACTGCAAGCTCCGCCTCCCGGGTTTACGCCATTCTCCTGCCTCAGCCTCCCGAGTAGCTGGGACTACAGGCGCCCGCCACCTCGCCTGGCTAGGTGTTTTTGTATTTTTTAGTAGAGACGGGGTTTCACCATGTTAGCCAGGAAGGTCTCGATCTCCTGACCTTGTGATCCGCCCATCTCGGCCTCCCAAAGTGCTGGGATTACAGGCTTGAGCCACCGCGTCTGGCCTTGACCTTCTTAAATAATGTAGAATAATCTCTTCAGAAAGTCAGTCAGTTAGCAGCCTTAATGCTACCTACAGCTTTAATTTCCCTTTGCCATGTAACCTGACATATTCCCAGAGCCTTCCTGGAGTGGGGCCGAGGGTGGGGGATTGTTCTACCGACCACATGTTTATCACACATTGTTGCTGCCCCTTGACTTGGCTGTGTCTTCATCTAGACATGTGTTGTCCAATACTATAGCCACGAGTGTAGTAGCCATTAGTTATGGAATTCCAATTAAGTAAACTTAAATAAAAATAAAAATTCAGTTCTTCCGTTATGTGAGGGCCATTGCAAGTGCTAAATGGCCATATGGTTGAACCACCAGACTGAACGGTGCAGACACACAACATTTGCACTATCACATCAAGTTCTATTGGAGAGCACTGGAGACTGTTCTCTAAAGCCCAGGGTGGTACGTGGCTCATCTTCAGATGCCACTGCTTAGCGTCTATGTAGCATCAAGCTGGCACCCAAACGATACGCACCAAGTGGATGAATGGCTGTCACAGGCAATCCTGAAGCAGAAGGGAATGAGTCGTCTTCTGCCTCTCATTTCCAGTGGACACACACACATACAGATATTTCCAGCAGCCTGAATGCCGTAATGTAAGTGTTTATGGAGACAGCGAAGAATAAGGATTCGTTTGTGCAAATTATTTTAACTTGGAAACCACTGAGGAGTTACAAGTTGAGAAAGGCAATTAATGTTCCAGTGATGAAAGTAGCCAGAGATAGACAGAATTTGCTCTTTGTCATTTGCTCATACTGGGCTAAAAAATGGCAATTATCTTTTCCTGAAAATCAGATTTTTTAAACTCTAATTTAAGTTTTTCCTTTTTTATCTTTGAAACTCTGCCATGCCTCTGTTCCAAAAAGGGAGGCATGTGTGTGTTTTTGTATGTGTGTGTGAGTGTAGGTAGGAGTGGAGTGAAGGGTAGACCAATAGATTTAAACCTAAAATAATTAAAGTGATTTTAATCTTCCAGGTATGGTAAATGTGTCTGCCATCAAAATGTGTTCATTCATTGGAAACTAGACATCATGCTAAGTCACTGTGTACAGAAGGCTTTGGATAACATGCAGAGGGAGCCTCTCCCAGTGATAGGAATTGGCCATCCAGCCAGGCCGTCCACTGACTTCCAGCAGCTGGTAAGTGCTCGGATCACAGGGAGGTGGGAGTGGAGGTGGAGGAGCTGGTCATGCTGGGGAAGGCTGCATGGTGCCTGGTGGTTGGGAGGCAGCAGGAGCAATCGGAAGCCTGGGAGCAAACAGGGTGCAGGTTCATGGGGCCTTTACTCCAAAGACAACTACTGCCACATCAGCATGGCCCTCTGCGGCATAAAGTGCATTGCATTCACCACTCAGGAAGGGAAAAAAGAACGTTTTAAAGTGGAATTTAATACAAATATAACCATCTGCCCCTAGCCCCCGTCCCTTTTTTTCTGGCTATTAGAGCAGAAGCAGAATAACTCTCCTACTTTTTCATACCAGCACATTCAGTCTTACTATGATACTCGAAGAATGTTAATTAGGGGAAAATACCTTAGTTGTTAAAAAATGTAAACATCCATGCTTATTCTTCACTACAGTCTTTTCAGAACATGATATTCAGAGCTGGGCTTTAGAACTTCAATGTCATATCGTTTGGTTGAAAGATTTTTCTTCTTGACTTTCCAAGAAAAAAAAAATCATTTGTGAACTAGCATATTGGCTCCATTTGTTCAGGCAAAACAAGGTGTTTTCTCATCCCTCAGTGAGACTACTTTGAAGATAGCTGCTTTAGTGAATGCTTTGTGGCCAAGAGAAACAAAGCAGGTTCTCAAAAGAAATAAAATTAATTATCTCCATTTGCTACATATACAATATTCTATGCATTAAGTACACCATTAATATATACAAACACTCAATGTTGTACAGTGTTTTATTAAATTCACTTATCTTGCCCTTTCACTTTATTATTACATTACAGAATAAAAAACTCCACTAACATATCTTGTGTCAGATAATTATATTTCTTTTTTTTTTTCTCTTCTTGGAAATATAGTACCCTCATAGAATATCCAAAAAAGATAATTCAGATTCAGATTCAACTAAAATTAATCAAGTACTTACTTTGTACAGACATGGTATTGGTAGCTTTGATGTCCATTATGTTATTAACGAGGAAATTATTTATCAAACCCCAGTTTTGTTATCAAAACTAAATAATCAAAAACATTTATCAAACCCTCAAATAAAGATATTATCCTACACTCAATGCATCTCCTTTATAAATTTTAGAGAACTGTGAATTTGAAGACTAATGGGGAGAAAATTGCTTACAACTCAACCAAAAAACAACCCCATTAAAAAATGGACAGAGGATACAACTTCTCCCAAGAAGATATGCAGATGGCCAATAAGCACATGAAAAGACGCTTGACATCTTTCATCATTAGGAACATGCAAATCAAAATCACAATGAGATATCACTTTTCACCCTTTAGGAGGGCTCCTACCCAAAACTACAGCAAGAATAAAAACCAGAAAATAAGAAGTATGGGCAAAAATGTGGAGAAATTGGAACCCTTAGTCATAGCTAAGGGAGGGGTGAAAAATGGTATAGCTAATGTGGAAAATAGGTAAGGTAGGTCCTCAAAAATTAAAAATAGAATTACCAATTCATCCAGCAATTCTACTTCTGATGAAACATATACCCCCAAGAATTGAAAGCAGACACTTTAGCAGATATCTGTACACCCATCATCCTAGCAGCATTAATTTCAATAGCCAAAAGGTGGAGCATCCCAGGTGCCCGGGGATGAATGGATAAACAGTGAATGGATAAACAAAACGTGGCATCTTGTTATTCAGTCTTAAAAAGGAAGAAAAATTTGACCCAGGCTACAACATAGGTCAAAATACAACATTAACATTATGACACATAGAATAAACCAGACACAAGAGGACAAATGCTGTTTGATTCCGGTTATACCAGACAACTAGCGTAGTCAGATTTGTAGAGACAGAAAATCTAACAGTGTTTTCTAAAAGCCTGGGAGAAGGAAGGGGAGGATTTAGTGTTTAACAGGTACAGTCTCAGTTGGGGATGATGAGAAAGTTGTGGAAATGGATGGTGGTGATGGTTTTATAACAATATGAACGTACTGAATGCCACTGAATGGCACACTTAACATGACTAAATGGGATAATTTTATGTTGTGTATATTTTACTACAATAGTAAAAACTATTACAAAGTGTAGGGGAAAAATCTAGATTAGAAAGAGCAGAGAATAATATAAAATGATGAAAAATGTCTTTCAGATTTACAGATGTCCTCAAAGTCAATGTAGGAAAATAAAACTGTGAATTATTTAGGCATCCTTTTAAATGACAGTTTCAATGGTGTGAGTAAATATCAATGATGCTGTCCATAAAGATGTTAATGGGAGAGCTGCTAACTGATCCTCTGGGGCAGGAGTTAGTACCGTCTCCATGATCATAATCACCTAATGGGTTGGCCTCCCAGGGGCCTCCTTTCTCTGTTCTCTTGTTCTGCTGGAGAATGTTTTGTTTCAGATTCTGAGTTAATGCTCTTCCTTCTTTTTTCTCCTTTTGACTTTCCAAGCTCTTGATGGATTTATTAATTCATGCAGTAAGCCACTGCGGTTTAAGCACGCAGGTTCCAGTGAGGACTGGGCAGGTTAATATTCTGTCCCCTAGACTAGAACTGCAGGAACATGACACCGTGAAGGTGAACAACAATGAGTGTCCCCTTCCATGCTTACTGAAAAACATGACACTGATGCCTAGAGACTCTGCCACACGGAGCAGAGAACAACAGGGCTCTGCTGTGTTTAGAGAACAGGATGGTTGGCAAGGCTGAATCATTCAGACCTAAAAGTAGTTTTATCTTTGATGAGTAGTTTTACAAAAGTAGTTTTATAAAATGCATTGCATTTTATCTGGATGGAATCAGAGATGATACCCACAAATGAATTGTAGCTGGAGTGCATTGTATTACCATTCGCTGACTTCACACAAGACTTAACTATGAAATTATTCCCTTAAGAGTACATCACCCTCCAGTAAAATTTAAGGAGAAACAAACACATCTGTAACTGAGATTTAGTTCTTTTCAAAAATACTTAGAGGGTAATGTGCTCTGCGTGCAGGGCTCTGTATGGAACAGGATGAGGGCAAGGGGAAGCTGAATCTCATAGATCCACCCCAGGGCTCTGAGTGCAACAGGTTGAGGGTCGAGGGAAGCTGGACCTCCGCAGGCCTACCCTAGGGCTGTGTGTGGGAGAGTTGGATGTGTAATTTACTATTATTTGCTAAAAGAAAATTCCCATGCATGTGCCACACACATATTCATGTGCACGTCCATGCCTGTAAGCTATCAGGAAATCTTGGCATTCTTTTTCTTTATATAAGGGCAAAAAAGTACGATCTTTTTCTCGTTCTTCACAAAGTTCATGGCTGACACCCATGTAACAGAAGACAGGTTAACAAGAGAAAAGCATGTAAGTGTTCCAGGACACGGAGCCCTCCAGAAATGAAGACACAAAGCCCCAGGATGTGGTTATTTTTATGCTTCGGTTGGATGAGGAATGAAGAGACAGTAGTGTGGGTGTACGACTGGACAGAGGGTATGACCGAATGGTGATAACTGGGGGGAGGATCAGCTGGGTTGTGTGTTTGGATTTTTCTGTGTCTTCTTGTCTCCACTCCTTTCCTCTGGCTATGCAGCAGGGAAGGACAACTGTGCCAGAGGGGCTTTCTTTGAGAAAGGCTGGAGAAGGTCAGAGGGCATCCTTCCTACTTCCACAATTATTTCCCTTCCCTCAGCTTGTCTTCATATAATACTCAGCACACCATTGTGCCGTCTTTGGGGGTATTGTTTTCTGTGCCCCGAGAGGTGGTACAAAAATTCAGAGGCCAAACGTTGACCCCATTAGCCATTTCCTGAGCATTGCTCTGGCCAAGTATTTGTTATTTTACGAAGAAAGCTTGATAAGCACCAAAGCATCTTCATCCCATACATGACACTGTTTTGCAGAAATTCCACTTGTATCAGGCTGGAACCCAGTAACCCCGCATTCTTTCAGCTCCATCTTGCTGCAGGAGCCAGAAGCAGGGCAAACCCTTCATCCCCATTTGTGTCAATCCCTGATTGCTGACTCCATGCATTAGAAATACACTCCTTCTCTTTACTATCACAAGGTGTCAACTTGAGAATCTCACCTTAAACATGAGAGAACCAGTCTGGGGAGTAGGTTTTACACAGAAGCAATAATGTGGGCCACTTTAGGGAGCCCTTTAAGCACCTCTGATGGGAAGCCCTGGGAATCAAGGCAAGGCGGGCTTAGGTAGGGGATGGTAAGCCAGACTTGCCATGCTCATGAACACAGGGTGGGCAGGCTTGCAAGGAAGAGTGACAGAGGAGAAGTGTGTGCCAGGGATGGGGGAAGAGGGTGTGTGGATCCAGAGTCTCCATCCCACGTGAGTGGATTGTGAGGGGGATAAGTAAGAACAACATTGTCCATCTCTCACAGCGAAACCTCTTCTGTGAGAAGCAAATATTTCTAATCCTTTTTGTTAATTGTTCTAGCAGGAAAGGACAGATACAGAGCAGGCAGGGCACGGAAAGAGATTGTAGACCCAAACTCCCCCTTTGCTGTGTCTACATTTACACAAATAAATAATTTAAGACCCCATAAAGATAATTTTGGTCATCCTATGTTTGACATTTCTAGCAAATGTTTATTTTAGAGATTTCAAGATGATTGGATCAGTTTAAACTCACAGGATAGTATTCATTCTTATTTTTCTAGACAAGCTTACCTTAGTTTGGGATGAATTGAGGTAAAGTGGAAATGTACCACTTCTACATAGGACTGAAACATGAAATGTCTAGCTCCTAATACAGGATTTGACATTCTCCTGGATATTTTCCAATTTCTGAGCATAAAGAGAGTGGCAAGTGTGTGTAGTGCTAGATCAAAATGAAGGTGATTGGAGGCCTGGGGGAGATAGCACTACCTTTAACCAGAAGCCCAATCCAGAAGAGGGGTTAAGGCAATGAATGAGGCCCCATGGCTGCTCCTATGAAATGGCTTTTCTTGGCACCTTAAGTTTTCAAAGCCTGCTTGGCACTGATTTCTGGAGCCTCCTCTAGTTAATTCAAACCCCAAATAACTTAGAGAACATAAGACCTGTTCTTATTAAAAATCCATATAGTCATCCCCATTAGAATGGCAAAAATCCAAAGCACTGACAATATCAAATGCTGGCGAGGATGTGGAGCCACAGGAACTACCATTCATTCCTGGTGGCAATGAAAACTGTACAGCCACTGTGGAAAACAGTTTCATGGTTTCTCACAAAAACTAAACATACTCTTACCCTCTGATCAAGCAGTTGTGATCCTTAATATTTGCCCAAGGGAGTTGAAAACTTATGTCCAAGGAAAAACCTGCACACAGATACTGATAACAGCTTTATTCATAGGAGCCAAGAGTTGGAGGCAACCAAGATGTCCTTTAGTAGGTAGATGAATAAACTGTGGTTCATCCGAACCTTGGAATATTATTCAGCATGAAAAAGAAGTGTGCAGTCAAGCCATGAGGAGACATAGAGAAACTTAAATGAATATTACTGAGTGAAAGAAGCAGATCTGAAAAGGCTACATCCTGTGAGTCCAGCTATAGGATATTTGGTTAAAAGCAAAACCATGGTGACAGTGAGAAGGTGAGTGGTTGCCAGGGATTCAAGGCAGAAAGGAATAAATAGGTAGCATGCAGGGGATTTTTAGGGAGGAGAAATTGTGCTGTGCAATACTATTGCAGTGGGTAGCTGTCATTATATGTTGTCCAAAACCATAGTATTTACAACACCAAAAGTGATCCCCCAGTGTGAATGATGAGCTTTGGGTGACAACGATGCACTGATGTGTCAGTGTGGGCTCATCGCAGTCTGGTGGGTGATTCCCATAGTGGGGGAATCCGGGCATGTGTGGAAACTCTCTGTACTTTCTGCTCAATTTTGCTGTGAACCTGAAACTGCTCTTCAAATATCATAGAAGACTTGAACAGACGCTTAACCAAAAAAGATAAAGAATCCTCGATGAGCCCATGAGAAGATGCTCAATATCATTAGTCATTAGGAAAACACAAATTAAACCACACTGAGGTACCACTAGACACCCACTAGAATTTCTTTATAAAGGTGGGAAACACTAACAGTAGCATGTGCCAGCGTGCATGTGAGTCCACCAGGGCTCTCCCGCACTGCTAGTATGAATGTGGGATGGTATGATGAGCTGGGAGAATAGTTTGGCAGGTTCTTAGAGAGATAAACATGCATTTATCACATGTCTCAGCCCTTTCACTCTTAGGCTTTTGCCTAGAAGTGAACACATGCTTTCACACAAACACCTGACACGTGTTCACAGCAACGTGATGCATAATATCCAAAAAATGGAAACCACTAAAATGTTCATCAACTGGTGAATGGAGAAACAAATGCTGCTCCATCTATTCAATGGAATTCTACTCAACAATCAAAAGGAATAGTGAGGCTTGAGTGAATCCACGCTGACACACAATGAGGGCAAACCACAAAAGCATTATTCCAAGTGAAGGAAACCAGGCCCCAAAGGATAGCAGGTGTATTATTCCGCCGATGTGGTACTGAGGGAGAGGAACCCTGAGGGACAGAAATCAGACCTGCACTGCCAGGAGTTAGGGGTGTGGGGAAGGGGTCACTCCAGAGGGGCACCGGGGAGGTTTTTTGATTTGACGGTATTGTTCTATGTCTTGACTGTGCTGGTGGTCACACAATTGCAAACACTTGTCAAAACTCAGAAACACAAAAAGGGGATTCTTACTATATATATAAATGATGTCTCAGGAGCTTTGATTAAGTAAACCATATTGAATTAAAACATTGTTTCTTAGGTTTGATTTTTACCACTAGAGTGTTGTGGACTCTCCCAGATGGATCTGAAGGCAGATTCCATGTTGTTGGAAGTGTAGAAAAGGTGTGGGTAACATTCTCCAGGCAGCAGACAAGGCAAAGGCCATTGGTCTGTTCGTGCAATTATCAGGGATACCTAGGGAAGGGGATAAGTAAAAGGGAAGGGTCAGGTGTGGTAGCTCATGCTTGTAATCCCAGAAATTTGGGAGGCTGAGGCAGGAGGATTGCTTGCACCCAGGATTTGGAGATCAGCCTGGGCAGTATAGTGAGATCCTTCTCTATAAAAGAGAAAAAGAAAGGGGAAGGACACAGAGCAAAGCACGGGTGTCTCAGACCGGAACTGCCTCACATGCCCCCCCACAAAAACGGAATACCTCACTGCTCCCGGCTCACAGCTGGGGCTGTGTATGCAGGATCATGGCACGCCCAACACACTCCACTTGAATCGCCAGCTCAATGCCACTGTGTCCTTCAGGGCTCTGCTCAGGGCCAGTGTGGAGCTGTGTGTGACGTGGAAACATTTCATTTTGTTCACGCCAAAAGTCATCCTTTACCATTTCAGTTCTTTTTGCACACTGTGTACACTTTCCTTTATAAGTTGATTTATTCTTAGGAATCAGTTTTCTCTTAGTGTGTTTGGAATACTGAAAGTTATTTTTAGAGATAAGGATTAACTGACTTTCAATTCAAGTTTCTTTTATGACCTTGACAAATGGTTCTTCATTTTCATTGACTTTTTTTTAAAGGTAGTATTAAAAGAGACTGAGATTTTAGTACCAAAATCTCAAAACTGCTGCATATTACCTACTATATTTTTAAAAATTCTAAAACCTCAATAAATTTCAATACTTTCTCCTTGTTTCTGAGATCACCCATTCTACTCCAGTGTGAAATGGTACCCTAAGTTGTTAATTTAATAAAATTTTATTTTCTTCCTCTTGAAGTTGTCCCTACCCCTTAAATCCCCCAACTTCACAATCTACACACACATACACACACACACACACGCACACGCATCCCACAGATTCTTTGTTATTGCACGTACATTGCCTTTTCAAAATCATCAGATTTTTAACTCTCCCTGTCTATGACCTAAGCTAGTCGCTAGTGAGGCTTGTTCAAGGAGAAGTCATGCTTTCTTACCCATTATCAATCAATAAAATGAATTTTATTTTGCTTATGCTATAAAATCTGCATGAAGACAGAGGAACCCTCGGTTTGCGGTGTTTGTGTGGAGCCCAGGAACAGCAGCAGGCTGCATTCCATCACGCATAAAAGGAGAAATGGCATTTATGAGCCCACTCGCGTGAAGCTTGAGTAGGCAGATTCATGAAATTCGCCGAGATTTGGATTAAATTTAAACCATTCTATATAGTTCTACTTTTGATGAAGGCTGTGTGTGCAGTGAAAACCTCCCATTTGAATAGAACTTGGGTTTTCAAGAACTTTGAATGTGCACTCATTTAAATTGAGCTCTGAGTTTGATCTCGAAATGTACAGTGGGTCAATTTGCATTCAGTATTAAAGGGGTCACAAAGGAGAGAGCACTGCCTCCTAGAGAATTCTAGCTTTGGATCTAAGTTTATTAATTTTGGGATCAACATAGAGGTGACTCACTCTAATTGCACTTATTAAATTATGAGACTTAAAGTCCTTAAATAGAAGACTCCAGCAAGACAATGGAAATCAGCAAAGGAGGAGAAAAAGGTTTTCATGTGTACTCACCCACACACTCATCCCCAAAAAAGAGAAGCTTATCCAAGCATCCTCGCAAGGCCCCAGAAATGAATATTTCTGTTTTTCTTAATAGTAGTCATGGACTCATTTGATCATAGTGCGTTTTTTACAAAAGCTATTTTTGATCTGACTCTGCCAACCTAGTCCTTTTCCTTTATGTAATATTCTACCTGTCTGTCTGTGCCTGTTTCTCTTTTTTCTCATCATCAGCAGATGTGGCCTGAACATCCGGTCTTGAAGCTTATTTCAATATCTTTAAAAAAAGAACCTCATCTTCCTTTCCAGGAGCTACAGGATAAGTGCAGTTTCACCATCCGTGGTCTCTGAGTGTTGGTTCTCTCACTGTGAAACCCCTTCGTGGAGACCAGCCCTGCTCCCACGTGTGCCCAGTCAGCAGGTGGAAGCCCTGCTCCTATTTTCAATCAGTTGGGATGGCAAAGGTCCTACATCTTCTGTAAAACTCCATGGTGCACTTGGGAGAAAACGAATGAGAGAATAGAGACAATTAATGTCTTTATTAAAGACAATATCTTCATTCCAAATATAAATGTATTGAATACTTGATAAATGTTAAATATTTGATGAAAATATGATGTCTCAGAAAAAGGAACTGGTTCCAGATAATTATGTGGCTGATGAAGGCAGACAGAAATTTTCCCATCAAAAGTTGGCAAAATATAACAGTTTATGTTCATTTTATGTAATGATATTTCCACTTACCGTGTCAGAAGATTCCAAGTCCCTGGGCCATCACCAGGGGACCCCACAGTACATCATATCCATCTCTTTCTCAATTTCCATGCATGAGACCTCATGTCTCGTTGGCCCTCTCTCCTTGCACCAGGTGAGAAGACAGTGAATGCCTGTGTGTAGCTGGAGATCCTGGTGAGTCCAAACAAAGGCAATCATTTGGAGAAACAGAGATACCAAACTCAACACAGACAGAAGCCCTGGAGGTGCAGTCCAAGTGAAATAACTGTGTCATCAACAGACAATTATTTTTTAAAAATGTTCAGAAACAATTGTAAAGCTCTATAATTGTAAATTGGAAAGTGCAGGATAACGAAGTGGTCCTTATAATTATTTACTGTTATTAGAAAATTGTCAAGATTATTATCCTGCACCTAATACACGATGCTAAATATTTCTTGTCATCTACAAAAACAAAAAAAAAATACATTCACAATTCCCTGACAGGAGACATTTCATGGGTAAGATTTGTGGCAAGTCTTGAGAAGGTTTCACTAGAATCCACCATGTAAGGAATGGAGTCACTTAAGAATAATTTCTGGTAACACCTGAGGTGTTTATGCTCACACGGATCCACTCACCTGGAGAACGGCTGAGTCAGGACTCTCAGCTCTTGACTCTGGCATTCCCATGGACAGTCTTCATATGGATGTAAGCATGTGGACCCTTAAACCCTGTTGCAGGAATCCCATGTCTAACAAGGAGATGGCTCGCCTTCAAATCCGCTGTAAGTTAGCTGGAAATTCAGAATGCAATCCAACAGAAAACGGTGTTCATTGCCTAAGTCAGTCTATGACATTCTGTGGAATGTACATTGTAATCGAACTATGTAGATTACTCGCAACATCTACTAAATGGAAGAACAATTCATGAATTAAAAGTACTTGTAAAAAACAGAACTACAATGGATATTGCACTGGACTAAGGTGCCATCCACGACTCAGCGTCCAGGCCCAGCTCTTCCACCAGTTACGTGAATTTGCCTATTACATAAACTTGCCTCCTGTGTGAGCCCATTCGTGCTGTTGTAACCCAAGGCCACAGACAGGGGAACTTACAGAGAAAAGGTATTTACTTTCTTACGTTTCTAGAGGTTGGGAAGTCCCAGATCAAGGCATTAGCATGTTGGGTGTCTGGTGAAGACCCGTTTCACACAGGCAGTGTAGTCTTGGGGTCCTCACCCAGCAAGAGAGTGGAAGAGAATGGACACTACCTCAAGTTGCTGTGTAGGGACCCTCATCTCATCCATGAGAGCTTCGTGCTCATAACTTAATCCCCTCGTAAGGGACCCACCTCTTAATGCTATCACGTTGGCGATTAACTTTCAACCTATGGATTTTGGGGAATGCATTGTGACCATTACACCCACACATCACTTTCTCCATTTGAAAGTTGATAGCATTGTATTAAAAAGTTTCTAGCAGTCTATTTAAGACCTTTCTTTTCCAGTAGCTCACCAATTTCCAAACGTTAACATTTGGCATGTGATGTGAACATTTCAGTTTGTTGCACTGCATTTACCTGAGTTTCTGGTCTTTGCACAAAAAGAACCCCTCCATTTGTATAATAATATTCGCAATCAGAAGAAGACATTAGTTGTCTTTATTCTCTCATTCATTTTCTCCCAAGTGCATGGTGGAGTTTAGAAGAAAGCATAGGACCTTGGCTGTCCCAACTGATGGAATACAGGAGCAGACTGATCACCTGTCTTCTAGTAAGTCAGACATAAAAAAGATATCCAAAAACGTAAAACTATGCCACCTGTCTTACTCACTATTTCCTGTATTGTTTTGGAAAATATAGATATCTATTTGGAAAATATCTGTTTTCTTTGAAATGTTATATGTGTTAACATGCCATGGATTCATATTCAAAAGATCACATACATAGCTAGCATTTTTCTCAATTTTAGTTTCTAATATGATAAGTATAGATGGATTAAATTCACATAAACAAAGGCTCTTTGAGGTTCTTCAATAATTTTTGAGACCATGAAGGAGGCACTGAGATAAAAAATCAGTGAGAACCATCAGGTCAGCAAATGTGTATCGTTTTATTATTAACCTAACTCAAACAACAAATTCTATGAAGCAAATCAAATGAAATAAGCAATAGGTTTATTGTTATTATTATTGTTTTATAATTATTTTTAGAGTCAGGGTCTTTCTGTATCACCCAGGCTGAAGTGCAGTGGTATGATCGTAGCTCACTGCAGTCTCAACTTCCTCCCTCCTCAGTCTTCTAAGTAGCTTGGACTACAAGTACTCATCACCACACCTGACTAATTTTTCAAATGTTTTTTCCAGTGATAGTGTCTCACCATGTTGCTCAGGCTGATGTTGAACTCCTGGGCTCCCACCGCAGCCTCCCAAAGCCCTGGGATGGCAGGTGTGAGTTGTAGTCCCATATTGGCACCCAATCAGCATGTCCTACATCATTGATGAATAATCCTTATCCCTCCACTCTCCTTCTCCTTCTCTTCTGTTCTTCTTCTTGCCTTTCCTCCCCATGCCTTTTCCCCCTAGCCCATGGCTGGCATCATCCCTCAGTTTTCTGGTGGGTAAGCAGAAGCTCACCCTATCTTCTCCTGTGCCTTCAGCCTTACCTCAGTCTCCTGAATCCCAAGCCCTCAGAGGCAGCCCCATCGCCCTTGTGCCACTCCTGGTCCTAAGAGTGACCTGCACTGGGGGTGCTGCACCCATTGCCTGGGCTTGAGGATCTCTAATAAGGCTCTTGTCTCTTAGCAAACTTCCTGCAGAGTCTGTGCATGTCACACATTAAAGATGGCTCCCCACATGGTTCTGGGCAGTGTGGTGCTGGTGGGGGAATTCTCAGTAGCCCCAGGAAGAGGACATGGCTGCAACCTGATGCTGCCCTGGCTTGTTGGAGAGGCCCAGGTGCGTCTGCAATGCAACCTGCACAGTGAAGACAGGAGTCAAAAGCTCATGTGCTGATGCACATAGGACAGACTCCTGGCAGCAGTGGGTTCCCACTAACTTCTGAAAGAAAGAATGGGCACTGTTAGGGAAACCCTTGTAGAAAAAATGGGCATAATATTCCATGCAGTATACAGAAAATGGATTAAAAAATATGTGATGATCAAGGCCTTGGTCTGAGGTCAGCTCCGCCTTCCCCACTTCCCCTCAGCCAGGGACCCCGCTCTGCTCCGGGGGTGTTGGGCAGATGTGGCATATCCTCTCTTTTCCTTTTCTCATTTCCACGGCCCTGGTCCCTCCCTCTCTTCCTCTGTCCCTTCCTGCCCCCATCTTCTCTCTTTTGCTCTCTGCCTCTTTTTCACCCTACTTTCTTCCTTTCCTTCCTTTCTTTTCTCCACTTCCATGGCTTTATACTCAAGCCTCCATGGTTGTGAAGAACATAAAGATGCCGTATAAAATGTGGAAGCCCAGAGGTTCTTGTAATTTGGGGTCGGAGGACACTTTTATACTCTTAAAAGCAGCTATGCAAATTAGGACTGAGATTTATTGGCCTTCCACAGAGGGGACATCCAGAACCAGTGACAGGCACAGCTGGAGCTCAGGCTGCCTCCAGACTGAGACCCTTGCTCTCTCTGAGTCTCTGCTCCTCTCTCTCTTTCAGCCCCTCCCTCCTGCCTTCCTCAAGCCCTAGGGCCCCTCCTGTCCTTGTCATTTTTGTTTCTGTTGTCTGCTCTTTCCTGAGGACTGCTCCCCTGTTCACGGTTCCTGTGTCCTCTGCTCTGTGGCTTCTACGTGGCTTTAGTTTGCTCCACTTTGACTCATCTGCAGGGAGCTTACAGCGGAATTCCTGGGGGTGCAGGAAACCCGAAATCCTAATTTCATGATTGATCCCCCCTCCTGTCTTTACCCCTCGATGACACTGCTCTCATCAGCGGACCAGTGACTGCTGTGTCCCTGCAGGGTAATGGGGATGTGTTTGTACCTGGGCTCAAGACCAGCTAAGGGCTCACTCGGGATTCAGGTGCATGGCCACCCAAGCATCCCTTTCTTATGTGCAAAGCCCAGGCTGGGCCACCTGGCTCGGTGGGGGCCTCAGCTGCCTCCTGACTCTGCCACCTTCCCCAGCCTTTGCTGCCTTCTGAATCCAGTCCCAGGTGGCCCTGCATGAGCTCCTGATGGGGCTTCTCTGCAGGACTCTTGGTGCGTGGGGTGTATGTTTTCCTCCTGCTCAGAGAGAGGAGGCGTGATTGGGTTCTGAAATCTGCCATGGTAAGTCCTTCTCCTTCCCTGCGACGGGAAGCGGACTTGCAACCACACAGTAAGGCCTGGGACTTGTGATGCAGAAATGGGTCGTTTCCTCTCCACGGGGAAGGAAGCATGGGAGACAGATGCTCAGGTTCCACCTCAGCTTATGTTGCCAGCCCCCAGCCTGCCTGCCCTTCCACCAGGCTTCCCCTCTTCTCTAGGCCTTCACAGGCCTTCTCTCAGCTACTCCTCAGGTCTCCCTGCCAACCCCAGTCATTCTAGGGGACGTCAACCCCCAGGAAGCCTCTGCTACCTCAGACCATGGGGCCCAGGCAAGGCCCTCCCTCCCCAAATCCAACCCTCATCCTTGGGATTCAGCATGGTTGTCTTTCCCTCCACCCCAACACTCACATCTGGGCCAATTCCTCTGTCCAACACTGAACCCCCCCATTCAGAGGGGACTGTATGCCCTATAACCACAATGTATGCTTGCTCATTCCCCTCTGCCTGCCTTCTCTTCAGAGGTTTAGACTCTGGGCAGGAGAAAGTATGAGGTCTTGTTTGTCACTCAATAGCCTTGGGTGATCATCAGGACTGGAAAATATGGTTTAGTTGTGTCCCCACCCAAATCTCATCTTGGGTTGTGTCCCCACCCAAATCTCATCATAATTCCTATGTGTCATGGGAGGGACCCAGTGGAAGGTAATTGAATCACGGGGGTGGGTCTTTCTCATGATAGTGAACAAGTCTCACAAAATCTGATGCTTTTATAAAGGGGAGTTCCCCTGCAAATGCTCTCTCCTGCCTGCTGCCATGTAAGACATGAATTTGCTCCTCATTTGCCCTCAGCCATGATTTTGAGCCTTCCCCAGCCGGGTGGAGCTGTGAGTCAAACCTCTTTCCTTTATAAAGTATCCATTCTCAGGTATGTCGTTATTAGCAGTGTGAGAACAGACTAATGCACTGAGGAGCTCCATCAAGCTGCCAACATCTTACTTGCTGTCTCTCACCTGCTTGGGCCCTATCTGTTATACTGTGCAAAAGCCATGCAGCCAATTGCTTGCCTGGACACCCTCTCACAATAAGTATGGCTCCCTCAGACCCTATGACCTCTAGGCATGACACGGAGGGGCAGCGAATGAGAGAGGACAGTTGTGGGGTCACGGGGATGAGGTAGGAAATAGAGAAGCCCTCCCAGGGGTTGTTACTGTGGATGGACCACCTCCGTAGAGACATTGAGTCAGGAATCCTAGGGTTTAAAAGAGTGAGGTGCTGGTAGCAAGGGAGGAAATGGTAGAAAGAGAAAGGAATTGGATCAAGAAATGCTCAGAGAAGAGGAGCAAGGAAGAGCGTCGGAGGTCTGAGTGCTCCTGCAGAGAACTGCTCTGATTTGGAACTGGACCTGGGTATGGACCTGGCCCATTGCGGCCAGGCGTCCTGTGGCTGCAGCCCTGTGGATGCATGAGATAATACAGAGATTGGCAACCGTATTACTCTGTGGGTGTGAGCCAGGAGCCCCTGAGATTGGAATCTGGCTGTGTGTGCTCCCTTGGCTCCCCACACACAGCGTGCACCCGAGGTTGTCTTACCATAACGGTGGGTCTTGCACTCACAGAGCTGATATGCTGATGAGCCCCAGGAAAGCCCCAGACACGGGACAGCCAGTGGGGCAGCATGGGGCCCACGTCTCAGGAGAAACAGACATCATCCTCCAGCCCCTTTGACCATGGAGTGAAGTTTACCAGTGGTGATGCAGGGCCTCTTCCTGAAGGCTGTGTGTGTCCCAGAGCAAGTGAGCTGGTGCAGATCAGTATATGTGCACGTGCATCTGAGAGTATGTGTGTGTAAAAATGTGAGTGTGCACACGCATGTGCTTGTGTGTGGATTTGAACGTGTGAGTGTGTGCATAAATGTGTGGCTATGGGTGTGGACATGAGTGTGTGTTTGTGAGTGGATGAGCGTGGGTGAGCAAGTGTGGATGTCCTGGTCACCTCAGCAGAGAGCCCCTTGCTCTCCTCCACAGCTCTCCCTTTCTCATCCTTGGAGGAGAATGAGTTCAGTAGGTTTCTGTAATTACATACTGTGAATATTCCTCATTAAGCTTTGAAAAATGCTTGCCAAATTCAGGATATTTTATCTAAAATTGCTTTCCTTCAGGCCCCAGTTCCTCTCTGCACATTTAATTTAAACTAACAATAAAATGCCCCTATAATGAATATGTGCTGTTGGGAAGGGGGGATGAATATAAAGCTGCGGCCACTTAGTCTTGTCGTGGGAGGGGCACAGATGCTCTATGCTTCGGCGGTCAGAGAGCCGGGGGCACAGGAGGCAGCCTGGGAAGTCCACATGGGGTAGATCTTTTACCCCCAGGAGGCCTCTCTGTGGTGTTGGTGACCTCGGGTACCTAGGGGGCTTAGGAATTTCAGCCGGGGTGTGGCCATGGCTGTGCACATCTGCATCCCTATACCCAACCCCTACAGTAGCGGTGGGTGAAATAAATGGACGCCTTGTTCCTAGTATACTTCATTTGGGTCAGAATGTTTCTTCAAAATGTTGGCCCATCAGAATGCGAAACCACACCCCTCAAAATCTCTGTGGAAAACCATGTGTCGCCTGGAAGCTGATGTTGTGTTTGGGAGAGCCGAGGGGTTGCTTAACATCTGGTGGGAGCAATTTCATACCCAAATCTTAACATCTGTTGCTCAGGCGTGAACCCAGAGAGGCTGGAAATATAATAAGATTTATGGTTCTGTTTTAAGTAGATTAATTTTGTAATATTTGCTTTTCAGCCCCTGCATTTAATATTCAGATTTAGACATGGGAATTGCCTTATAAAATAACTCACGCCACTCAGTCTCATGCATCCTGCTGCCTGGCCTGGCCCCCGTGATTCTCTCTGTTCTTCAGTGTCCCCTGTGGCTTGGTGGACCCGTCACCCTCCCACCTGCATGGGCTGACAGGCCAGGCTTAAGCTTACAGCTCATCCTCCTTCTTTGCCACCAGGTCTGCAATCTCGGCGAGGACCTGTGCAATCTCAGTGAGGACCACTTCAGAGGACAAGTATCTGTCACAGGGGAGTGTTGATTTGAGGTTTCCACTAAAATACCTTTAAAGTAAAGTATAGGTAGCTGGAGTTATCTATAGTTTTTTTTTTTTTAAAGGTAAAATCACTCATCCTGTGCGTGAGTTTGCTAGGACTGCCGTAACAAAATACCACAATCTGGGGGGCTTAAACCACAGACATGTCTTGTCTCACAGTCCTGGAGGCTGGAGCCCTGACATGGAGGTGTCAGAGGAGTGGCTGCTCCTGCGGCCTCACACCCTGCCTTCTAGATGGCACCTTCGCCTCATTCCTTGACATACTTTCCCCTCCGCGCTGTCTGTGTCTTCATTTCCCCTTCTAATTAGGACCCCAGTTATATCGGATTAGGGTCCATCCAGATGACCTCATTTTAACTTAGTTACATCTTTAAAGACCCTATCCCTAAATATAGTCACATTTTTAGGTACTTGGGCTTGGGACTTCTACATAGTAATGGTGGGGACATGATTCAGCCCGTCACACCCTCCTGCAAGAGTAAACACGAAGGTTCTGACCACAAAGAGGAACCACTGAATGATGTTTCTGAATAATCCCAATGCAGGCAGCAACTGATTTCTATTAAAAATTAATTGGAGAGCATAGAGGAATGAAATTACACTGTCATGTCAACTTGATGTTCCGTTAGACTAGCACGATTAAACAGATTCAACAGATTTAATAACAGATTTAATAGTGCTAGTCTAAGGATCATTACCAAATCCTACAAAGAAGGGTGTTTGTCGTTTTTGCATAGAACATCCAATATCAGAGGGAGACATCAGTGGTAACCATATTATTAATATAGATTATCTATTAGTAACAACATTCTGAAATTACTTCCAGTGTTTCAGTTGTCAGCTTAGTAATATTTTTGCTGGAGCCTGGATCAAAATAAATATTGCAAGGTAAGGAACCCATAAAATCCAAGAACTCTATAGGTATTAACTTCATATTTTGCTTTTTCTAAGATTATTGTTAAAGTATCCTCTGAGCTAAGGAGTCAACGTGTTCCTGATGACTTGTGTGCCTTCCCATGGCATCCGTGCTGTGGCTCGCAGGGTGGACCGTGGCTCGCAGG
Source organism: Piliocolobus tephrosceles (assembly GCF_002776525.5). Lineage (NCBI taxonomy): Eukaryota > Metazoa > Chordata > Mammalia > Primates > Cercopithecidae > Piliocolobus > Piliocolobus tephrosceles. The sequence continues at coordinate 3,434,023 of NC_045437.1, forward strand.
GTGGACAGCAGACAGGCCTTTCTTTACTAAAATGACCACTTCACCCTTAGATAATTAGGCATCTCATTTCATGTCTAAAAACGAAACGTAGCTGTGCCCTTCCTCAGTCTCTACAGAGGGGAGACCAGAGCAAAGAGAAATTTCCATCCATACAAAGATGGCTGGTCACATTTAGTGAGACTTTGGATGTTCCTGGTTTCTTGGTCAAGATCCAGGACACACGTGATACTGCACAATCAAGACCCGGTAGTTCCATGATAAAATAAAAGGCTTGTCTTTGCGGGGCCAGGGGTATGTTGAGAGCTCCGGAAACACCCAGCCTGCCCAGCCAGGGCGGGGTCCTGCTCATTCCCTCAAAACCAGGGAAGAAGAAGCCGGACTCCACATGCGTTTTTCATAATTGTTCCCGTGTGACAAGCACAAGTAACATACCTATTCCAATGTGAATGCGTTTGGCCTGGGTCCTCTTTTATTTGTTTGACCGGGGAATGAAAGGCTGTTTCTCCTGGGACTGGAACAGCCCCTTGCCTTAGGCGAGGTGGGCTTGGGAGATAGTGAGGGGGTTCGCAGGGCCGCAGAATGCAAGGCCTTCTGCTCCCCCACCACACTCAGGGGATACCTGCAGTTTATGGGTGAAACTGTGGAGCTGGATGTAGTCAGGGCCTAAGGCGCACAACCCATGGCCCCACTGACGATTGTCTCCTGTCTCTTTGTAATTCACAAGCTCTGGGTGGGGGTCAGTGATCACCTCCCACCTCATTCTTATTTCTGCCTCCACTGCCTGTTCTAAATGTGTATAAATGGATTCTGTATTTTTTTTTTTTTTCAAAAAGGCTGTTGTACAGATAAAAGGCAGCAAAGAAGAAAAAAATTTAAAACACCCCTGTCGTGGTTTGGGGTATTTACAGCTGCAGAGAAGGCTGCTTCCTGTCACCGCCTGAATGTATAAACTTAACTTGATCACCTTCTGAAGAATTTATGAATCATGGTTAATAATCAGCTGTAGGCACTTCTGAGAGTAGAATCACATTTTGAAGCTACAAAGGTCCCCTAAATAGCTCCTGGGAAATGACCCTGCATCCCATTAAGTATAAAAATTCACTACCAAGCACTCCATGTCAGAGGTAAACCACTTCAGTCTCAACTCACTTCAAAACGTCAAGGAGCCCCTCCACTCCAACACTTGATTAATCTGGAAGAACCCGACCAGACAGCTCCATCTCAGGAGAAGAGAAAAAAAAAGAATGTGTGTGTGTGTGTGTGTGTTTTCTTGAAGAAACTTTTTCTTTGCATTTAAAAACACAAAAACCCTTTCTCTTTTTTCCACCCTTTTCCTTGTGTTCATTACTTTCTGTCGTTAAAACAGCTTTTATCTGGCTTTTATCTTTTCCATATGCCCATGGCCAACACTGCCTCCTCCTCCCACAGTACAGATCTGCCCAGGTGCAGGCTTTATCTGACTGGTGCCGGCTTCCCATTTTCCTATTTAAATGGATGATGTGAAATGAAAGTCAAATGTGAAGGTCAGGAAGATGGTTTTTTTTTTTGGTGCACGTGCATCGTGATCTAAGACACAAATAGAACTCACCTAATAGAAGAGAGTCATAGAGGGTTCCCGGGCAAAGAAAGAAGAGGCATCCAAAACAAAATACAAATAAACCTGCACCTGTTGTCAATATTTACAACATATGATTGCAGGAATTTGGACTCCTGATCTGATTTGTTTTAGATTATTACAAATAGTCATACATAATTATTATATGCATTATATATTATGCATAATCTACTGGCAATACAATGAACAATGTATGCCTATTATTTATTTATTTATATTTATTTATTTATGTTTGAAAGGGAGTCTCGCTCTGTCACCCAGGCTGGAGTGCAGTGGTGCCATCTCGGCTCACTGCAAGCTCCGCCTCCTGGGTTCATACCATTCTCCTGCCTCAGCCTCTCGAGTAGCTGGGACCACAAACACCCGCCAATATGCCTGGCTAATTTTTTTGTATTTTTAGTAGAAACAGGGTTTCACCGAGTTAGCCAGGATGGTCTCGATCTCCTGACCTCCTGATTCGCCCACCTCGGCCTCCCAAAGTGCTGGGATTACAGGCATGAGCCACCGCACCAGGATGCCTTATATTTATTACAACAAATAAAGGATAATAATCCTTCAGGTATTTGTGTTTTAAATTAAACTCGGTCTCCTAGATTTGACAAAAAAAGGCATCTCATTTGGAAAGTGTTTAAAGAATCTCTGTAATTCCCATAATTACTACAACCACTATATGGCATGCTATTTCTACCATAAACAGATCAGTTCCTGATTATGTATTAGTTCATTCTAGGAATTATATTGTTCAAAGTTGTCTAGGCATGTGGGTGAAATGAAAATGTGTCAAATGCCAGAAACAGTATTTTTGATTCAATTATGTGGTTTATGTCATATTTAATATAGTAATTTATTTCGGAATTCGTGAGTGATAGCTATGTCTTTGACCCCGAGGTTAAATCTGCCAGTTCAAGTGAAGTTCTGAGCCTTGTCCTACATTGTCATGTGTTGCTGCCCTCAGGGGGCAGGTGGAGAAAGTTCCCGATGGTTCTTGGGCAGCTCCTCACACCTGCAGAGCTCCAGTCAGCCCATGTAGAGTAACGCCGCCTTGCAGCATGAGCCTCGGGAACACGGTGCAGACAGCAGGCTTCCACCACTGCACCAGCAAGACAGCAAGTCCCCAGCTGCTCCTTGGGGCCAGAGCTTGACCCTTGTTTTACATCCCCAAGACAAAACCCCACTTGGTGGAAAAACACTGTGTGGTCAGGGACTCAAAGGCCCATCTCTAGGTGTGGGAGAGATTTTGCACAGTGTACTGCACAAGGGAAGCTGATTCAAGTCTGCCAGCCAAGGGCTTCTTCCAGCTAGCAGCCTCCCAGCTCTTTTCACACACAGCTCTAAAAGTCCTGCGGTGAGTAGCTCTCAGCTCAAAGTGTTCTGGAGTTAGCCCTGTCCTGGGTTTGCCGGCAGGGACCCGTAGGTGGGAAAATAAGGCTGACACACAGGTTAGCAGCCAGAAAATGCAGAATCCATCTGGGAGCCCAGGGCCAGCTGCTAGTAGTAGTTGATCTTGGATGTGAACCCTGAGGTGGGGATCCAGAGGCAAGCATCCGTGTGTTGCTAGAACGTGGGTTCCCTGGTCTTCCTCAGACCTGCTGCCTGTGGTCCTCCATGAAGCCAGGAGGAGGGAAGACCTCACTCTGCTCATTCTTCTGCCTGCAGAGCCAGCCCCCCACTCTGTCCCGGTGAGCAGCTATGGGGGCTGCCCAAATTGTGCATGACTGAAATGAAGCCACCAACCTGGCCACTGGGTACTGGGGACTTTGCAGGCTGGAGGTGGCCCAACACTAGGCCATGGTGTCTCTCGAGCTCCGGCCACTCTGGTCTCTGGGATCTGTTGTTTCTGCGTCCTTCTCTCTTTGCACCCATGCTGGGGCTACAGGTATTAAAAAACTGTGTTCTATTAGTCCGCAGTGAGTCAAGCACAAAGATGAAAATGGCTTTTTACGAATCCACCTGTTTGAGTGGATACATGCTGCTGAGATGTGAAGGATTTGGGACTTTCTATGTAGTGACTATGAAATTTTATTCACATGAAAGGACAGAAATCAGGTTTGAGTGTGATTTATGTAGCAGCAGCTGTACTATTCTTTTCTTTGGAGTTTAAATAGGTTATGAAAACGTGATAGGGCACTGAGGTTACCAGTGAGTCATTTTCTGGCTTATTAGCAGCAACACAATTAATAGAGACAGAGGACTTTCCCTTGATAAGGGGCTTTTCTGCCCCAGTGAGCATTTAAAAGGCACAATTCTGGCTTTGTAAAATACCAAGTTCCACGCAGGGAGGCAGGATGCTCTCCTTGTCCCTGCACTAAAGGGAACCGAAATGTCACCTTCATCATGAAACAAATAACCCACCCTTCACTCATTAAGATAAATCCCCAGTGTGACTGGATTGTAAGGTAGGCTGGAGGGCAAGAAATACAGTCGTGCTTTTTCGCCATCATGATGAGGACCCCTCTCTCCTGCCGTGGTGCTGACAATCCTGCTGGAACCTCAAGGTCTTTCAGCAGCTCCCACAGCCCAGCCATCTCCACCGCTGAAGGCTCTACGCTTTGGATTGCAGCTGCAAGCTTCCTACTGCTCCCCTCTGAGAGAAGCACGGAGCACCATCCCAGCCTGAGAGACTCTAAGATCCTGAATGTTCACCGGAAAATGGCTAGAACATAGAGGACCACAGAGCTCAGGCACACGACCTCTGCCACCATCTGCCGGGAGCCAAAGCACAGCCCCTGCAGCAGCTGGCCCAGAATAGTCAGAACTTAATCAGTGAGACCAGCATCCCTCATGTGACCCCCACTTTCAACTCCGGAACAGCCTGAGGAAACCAAATTTGCTTCCCTAACCCATCTCACAGGATACCTGACTTCAAGTGGGCCTCCCCCAGCTTCCCCAGGCCAACAGCCTCCATCAGGGCCCACCTGAGGCTTCCCTTGCCATCATGAAGTTTCCCCACTGTATGTGAGTCTCTGCCGAAATGCGAGTGATGGTGGCTGACTCCCCTGTCCCGGCAAGCTCTGAGTAAATCACTCCATTCTTTCCCATGTGGGCTGCCAGTGGGCAGTCATTCAGCCGTGCACTGTAAGCACTGACTGGCTGCTCAGTGCTGCTGTAGGCGCTGGTGCCAAGTGTAGCATCACTGAGACTCAACTGATCTTTTACCCACTGCTCTTGCACTTCCAGGGCAAATTATAGAGAGGCAGCGTCCACTCTGGGGCTGTAATGCTCAGACTCATGAACGCTGGTCCATGGTGTAGATGATAAGCATGCCTAGTCTAAGCCACGGACCTCCACGAGAACTAAATGCCACCTGGAAAATGAATCATCCCACCTCCACCCTATGTTGGACAGTGCCAGGCCATGCTGTTCCATTTTCAGGGTCCTCATGACTTGGACTGGAAGAGGTACAATCTCCTGCTTTTGTAGTGGTGCAGAAAGAAATCTCTGCCTTCTTCCTTCCAGAAGACAGCAGCCGCGCCCTGGAAGGCAAGTAGCCAGTAGCCCTGCAGGAGCCTCAGAGGCTCAATTCCCCATGCCCTTCAGGTCCTGGGGTGCAGGGCAGGCTACAACCCTCCACTGTTGAGGCCTGCACGACCTCAGGATGTTCACCCCCCACCCCTGAGGACATGACCCTAGAATCTACTAGGATCTCCATGCCCTATGACCTTGCTAGATTGGAAATAAGTCTGTATTCCTCTGACAGTAAGGCCTGAGACCATGTTAATATCTTACAGTTGCATTGTGTTGTTGACCCACATGAGGTTCAAGTTCGCAATCTTCGACCTGTGAAGCTCAGTGGGGGGCTTCCTGTTTCCTGACAGCTGCCTGCTGTTGTGTGTTGAGGTCACCTCTCCACTTCAACCCGTGAAGCTGCCCCTGGGAGGAGGGGGAATGAAAGCAAGTCAGTGCCCCTAAAGGACAATGCCTGCAGAAAGGTGTGTGTGGGGTCCTGGGTGCCACACAGCTATACCAAACTTGAGGGCATGAACTGTGGACACTCTTTAGAAGAGAAACTTGTGTTTTTATATTTAATGTAAAGAACTCATTAAGTCAATATTAATATACAGTGTCTTAGAGAAAATAAGAATCATATAATGGATTATGTAAAACAGTAGAACTGGGCCATGACCTCGCTGCTTGAGTAGTTACGATTTTTGTGATGATGCTGCATTGACTGAATTTTGGACCAACAGGTCATGAATTAAATTACGTAATGAGAGCTAGTTCCCTCATTATACCCTGTTCATACACCAGAACTGTAGGTATCATTGGTAAAATAATATTCAGCTATTGGAAAAATATTCATGACTTTTGAGTAAAAGTAAAATTAGAAGGAAATGTTGTCTTAGTCACCTTGGGCTACCATAACAGAATATCAGAGACTGGAGCTTAAATAACAGAAAGGCATTTTCTGACAGGGGTAGGAACTGGAAGTCTGCAAATGGGGTGCTAGCATGGATGGACTCTGATGAGCTCTCTCTTCCTGGTTTGTAGACCATCACCTCCACACTGTGTCCTCACTTGGTGGAGAGAGAGAGAGATCTCTGGGTTTTTTTTTTTCTTACAAGGGCACTAATCCTCTCATGAGGGTCCCACTGTCATGACCTCATGTGACCCTGATAATCTCCCAAAGTTCCCAACTCCAAATACTATCCCACTGGGGATTAGAGCTTCAACATACAAACTCAAGAGAAACATAACAATTCCATCCAGAGCCAATGTATACCACAAAAATGCCCTCGAATAAAGAAGACCATGGGAAGGAGAGGGCTTTTTCCTAAGGATATGCAAACTGACAGAGCTGGCCATGGTGGTGAGAGAAGTCATCACCAGCCATGCCTTGGAGGCTCATGCTGTGCAGTAAGGGTTTGGTTTCTTCCTCAAACCATGCTTCCTCACTGATATTTCATGCTATATTAATAATTGAAGTTGCACCAGTGTCCACAATTTAATTGATTAAAGTACTCCAAAGCACAAATGCTGTCTCCTGTGTGTCAAAAGCTTGGCAGGGCACTGAGATGCAGAGATGAGTCATGGCAGAAGCTAGGCTAGCTTCCATGGAGCCCAAGCCCACCTGAACTAGGCCACAGCAAGAGCAGGAAGGTTTTTCTACCAGAAAGTGCTGAAGTCCCTGACATGGGACTTGACTTGGGTGAGGGGTCAGGACGTGCCTCAGAGAACTGATCAGAAGAGACGCCCGGAGGAGAATAACACCACCTTCCAGGAGCAGCTAGTGCATGGAATGCGTGCGTTCATGCCCCTTCCTCTGAATGCTTGCTCACATTTGGGTTAGAATTTGGCCGTTTATGTTGTTTTCCCATAAGGATGAAATGAGTTGGCCAATGCAGGAATTATCTGGCCCCATTAGCAATAACAATTTCATAATAACTTAGCCAATACACTTAGGCTTTGATATAGTTTGCATGTTTCCCCTTTCAAATTTTATGGTGAAATTTGATCTGCAATGTTGGAGGTGGGGCATAATGGGAGGTTTTTAAGTCATGGAAGTGGATCCCTTAGGAATGGCTTGGTGCTGTCCTCTGGATAGTGAGTGGGTTCTCACTCTATAGTTCCCATGAGCACTCATTGTTCTAAAGAGCCTGGCACCTCCCTCCCTGCTCTCCTGCCTCCTCTCCTCTGCCAGAGGTGGAAGCGTCTTAAGACTTCACCAGAAGCAGATGCTGGCACCGTGCTTTCTGCAGAACTGTGTGCCAAAGAAACCTCTCCTTTGTAAAATATGCAGCCTCAGATACTCCATTATAGCAACACAAAATGGACTAAGACAGGCTTTATGCCTTCATCTCTTGAGGTTGGTTAAAATGGATTTGTCTCAAGGACAGGGCTCTGCTTTTGGGGCTGCTGACAGAATCACCTTCATCGTGCCTTTCTCCAAAGCACTCAGTGCTGCCTTCACAGGCCCCTTAGCTGTCATTCTCTCATCCTTCAGCTTTCTCCTTCAGCTTTCTCCATTAGATAGAAGCATTGGTCTGGATGAACAAAATAGTATTTCATAACTAGATTTGCTTTCTGTCCCTTGGCAGGTTGAGGCAGAGAACCTGCCTTCCATTCTTCTGCAACCATCTTATCTCTCAAAGATTTGCACAATTAGACCACTTTTCTCTTTTCCTCAAACAGATGCTACTTTTTCTCCTTACCAATTCACATTAGATAAACGAACTTGCATCAGGGCTAACTTTTGCATCCACAGCCACTCATCTGCTGTTCCTATCAAGTCAGCTGTTTTGGTTGGAGAATCACTGAGCTCTTCACTTTCTTTTTTTCATTCTTCAAAGGCACGTAGAATACTCACCTTAATCTCTGGAATTTACTCTTTCTCTCTCCCCTGGACACAGAATTTTAAACCCTATTGAGTTGGCTGGTGAAAGTCAGGTCAAGTGAATACTTGGCAGTGTTCTCATGCTGCCTTCTAACCCTTGTGCAGAAAGCTGCCCCAACTCAGAAAGACCTAAGTTTGGGCCCAGGTACCGACACTAGCCAGGTGTGTAAACTTGGACAAGGTACTTAACTTGTCCAGCTTTCTTCTCTAAAGCTGTGACATTTGGATAATGGTGATTATATCATTGGTTCATGGCATAAAAAGTAAGCAATTCTTATTCTGGATGCAATTCACCTAGTTCATGTTTGATACATGCTGGCCCTGCCCCTCACAGGACCACTGTACATCCTGCACATCATGGGGACATTGGCTAAAGGAGTAAGAAGGGTACAATTTCACTGTGGTCCATGCACCAAGCTGTGTGCCTGTAATACTGCAACTCTACCCAATCCACAGAGAGGACCCCTACAGATAGTTGCAATCTTGAATTCCTCTTAAGTTTCTGGTGTAGTTTTAAAGAAAGCTATACCCAAGATCCTGCCCTAACTCACACACTGAATCTTGGACCTCTATTCCAAACTACCAGACATTCGGCCAAGCACCAAGTGGAAGACTATTTCCAAATATTGCACATAGAGAAAATGTGTGTGTATGACACATCAGTCTAAAAATTACAACTAGTGTTATAAAACATAGCAGATGCACAATTACTCTATCATGGTAGGGTGTAAAATGCTCACAACGTTGCTTCCTAGTATCCAATTAATGTAGTTGGTGATAAACAGTCACTCATTTGCAGTGATGTCTTCTTTTTTTATTACAGTCAATTATACAGCAAATTGCAATCGACTCATTCTGCTCCTTATTTAACAATCGTATTACCATTTTTTCCCCAACAAGAACTAGGCAAAAATAAGATCTAACTCCTAAAAGCGTGGTGGGAAAGCAGTCAGTAGAAACACACCATGGCAGAGAGTGACACCTACTGAGGATATCACGGAGATCTTCTGGGCACCAGGTGCATCTAAGAGTGCACCCACTCCTATAGCCTCAGTAAATTTTTTTTTTTTTTTTTTTTACTTTAAGTTCTGGGATACATTTGCAGAATGTGCAGGTTTGTTACATAGGTATACATGTGCCATGGTGGTTTGCTGCACCTCTCACCTGGTCATCTAGGTTTTATACCCTGCATTCATTAGGTATTTGTCCTAATGCTCTCTCTCCCCTTTTCTCCTACCTCCTGACAGGCCTCAGTGTGTGATGTTTACGGGAGCACACTTTTAAGAAGAGCTAAACACGATTTTAGTGAATGGCTAATTGTATTTAGAGAGTAACTCAACAGCTTTTGATACATCACTTGGTTTAAAATATTTATTGAAATTTGGAGCTGTCATTATAAAATTTTTCCTATATTATTATTCATCAAAAAAATCTTATTAAAATATATACATTATAAGATATTGGCTACTACAAATGAAGAGAAAATCCACAGGAAAAGAGAGAAAAAATAAAGTTGTTTTCAAAATATAGGTTAAAAAATTTAGAAAATAAAACAAGTTAATGTTTTTTTCCTATGAAAACTTTACAAATTGAAGAAAAAGTTGTGTTTGCAGGAATAGTGGAACAATGTAAGAAACTTACAGAAAAGAGTAATCTTTTACTATTCTTCCTTTTCTTTCCTGGATGGCTGAGGCAGGTGTGTCTTGGCTTTCCATTCATACGTGGATTGTGTACCTTATATGCAATGCCATAATTTTATAAACATTCATACATGCATATAGGAGACATACAGCACTGCAACTTGACTTTCAAAATTTTGACAATATGTAACGGACATCTTTCTAGGTCCATAGATAATTAGTTTTTTTTGTTGTTGTTTTTAAGAGATTGGTTTGTGTTTATGTTGGCCAGGCTACATTCAAAACTCCTGGGTTCGAGCAACTCTGTCATTTCAGCCTCCAGAGTAGCTATTACTTTTTTTTTTTTTTTTAATACTTTAAGTTCTACGGTACATGTGCACAACGTGCAGGTTTGTTACATATGTATACATGTGCCATGTTGGTGTGCTGTACCCATTAACTCGTCATTTGTATTAGGTATATCTCCTAATGCTATCCCTCCCCCCCTGCCCACAATAGGCCCTGGTGTGTGATGTTCCCCTTCCCAAGTCCAAGTGATCTCATTGTTCAGTTCCCACCTATGAGTGAGAACATGCAGTATTTGGTTTTCTGTTCTTGCAATAGTTTGCTGAGAATGATGGTTTCCAGCTGCATCCATGTCCCTACAAAGGACACAAACTTATCCTTTTTTATGGCTGCATAGTATTCCATGGTGTGTATGTGCCACATTTTCTTAATCCAGTCTGTCACTGATGGACATTAGGGTTGATTCCAAGTCTTTGCTATTGTGAATAGTGCCGCAATAAACATACATGTGCATGTGTCTTTATAGCAGCACAACTTATAATCCTTCGGGTATATCCCCAGTAATGGGATGGCTGGGTCGAATGGTATTTCTAGTTCTAGATCCTTGAGGAATCGCCATACTGTTTTCTACAATGGTTGAACTATTTTACAGTCCCACCAACAGTGTAAAAATGTTCCTATTTCTCCACATCCTCTCCAGCACCTGTTGTTTCCTGACTTTTTAATGATGGCCATTCTAACTGGTGTGAGATGGTATTTCATTGTGGTTTTGATTTGCATTTCTCTGATGGCGAGTGATGATGAGCATTTTTTCATGTGTCTGTTGGCTGTATGAACGTCTTTTTTGAGAAGTGTCTGTTCATATCCTTTGTCCACTTTTTGATGGGGCTGTTTGTTTTTTTCTTGTGAATTTGATTCAGTTCTTTATAGGTTCTGGATATTAGCCCTTTGTCAGATGAGTAGGCTGCAAAAATTTTCTCCCATTCTGTAGGTTGCCTGTTCACTCTGATGGTAGTTTCTTTTGCTGTGCAGAAGCTCTTTAGTTGAATTAGATCCCATTTGTCAATTTTGGCTTTTGTTGCCATTGCTTTTGGTGTTTTAGACATGAAGTATTACTTTTAAAAATAATTATGTGGTATTAGTTATCTATTGCTGAAATAACGCGGTACAAAAACAACCAAACAACTTAAGGGGAGTACAAAAATAAAGGTTTAATATGCATGTACCTGGGCTACTTGGTTAGGCAGCCTTGTTTGTTTTGACTGGGCTTGCTTACATGTCTAAGGGTCTTTGGCTCTTAGCTGATCTAAGATGGCTTGGGCTGGGGAGGTGGGGTGACTCACTTTTTCTGCATGTGCCTCTGCTTCTCCAGGAGGCTAGCCTGAGGAGGTTCTTACAGCGATGGCAGAGGCTCCCAAGCAAAAAAACAAGTGCAAGAGTGCAAGTGCTTTCTAGGCTGCTGCTTTTATCATGTATGCTAAAGTTCTGTATTAGCAGTCACTAAAACAAGTCATATGGCTGATCCCAGAGAGAGAGAGGGCTGCACAGTTGCACGGCAAAGGGTAAGAGTGCAAGAGATTTGAAAAATTGAGACTGTTTTTGTAACCTACCACAGTATAAATGTTCCAGTTTTTATTCACTCATTCCCAATGTTAGCTGCCATTTTGGATCCTTTCAGAGTGTTATAAGTTCATATTAGCAGGAGTATACATTCTTGCATATCTATCTTTATGTATTTGCATTTATTTTAGTGGTATGTTTACCAAAGTGAAACAATTGGATCAAATATTTTTATTAGAATTAAAATTTGTATAGCTATATTTACTCAAAATGTGTAGTGATTCATACCTATGGTAGACATGAAATAAAGAGTCTGTTTTCCTATACCTTGGTTGAATAAGACACAGTGATTTTTCTTTGTACTAGATTAAAAATCTAATTTTTGAACTTTCAAGCTCAGTTCCAACATATAAAGAACATAAAAGACATCATTTTGTCCCAAAACAACAGCAAAAAAAGCTGGACAAATTAAAAATCAATGACTGTCTTTGACCTAATATACATGTGAGTTTGCAGGGCAAGCTGTCACCCTGAAATTTGAAGAGACAGCACATACAGAGAATAACAGGTGAGATCTGTGTACCTGACATGCAAGACACTGAAGCCAAAGATGCTGGAATCAGAAATTCCTTGTAATATCAAATACAATACGTCCAGCTTTTAAGCAAAACTTATAAAACATGTAAAAAGACAAGAAAGAAATTCTGAAGAGATAAAGCAAGGCAGAGTCATATATAATGCAAATATTGGAAATATCAGACAGGAAATTTAAAATGGTTGTAATTAATATGCCAAGGGATTTAATGAATTAGTAAGTAATATGCAAGAACAGGTGGGTAATATAAGCAGTGAGAGGAAAACTCTAGGAATAAGTCTAAAAATGCTGGAAATCAACAACACAGTCACAGAAAGAATACCTTCAATAAGGTTATCACTAGATCCAATGTAGCCAAGAAAAGAATAAAGGACCTTCAAGATAGGTCAATAAAAGCTTCCCAAACTTGAACATAATGAGAAAAAAGTTTGAAAGAATAAATAGAATAGGATATTCACAAACTGTAGAGCAATTTCAAAATTTCACACACACACACACACACACACACACGTTTGAAATCCCAGCAGAAGTAGTAAGAGAGAATGGAGCCAAAGAAATATTTAAAGTAATAAAGGCTAAGAACTTTCTATAACCAGTGATAGATACAAAACTCCACATTCAGAAAATTCAGAGAACACCAAGCAAAATGAACAAAGACTTACACAAAATACTAAATCATAAATGAACAAATGCTTACACACACAAAATACTAAATCATATATTAAAGCTGCAGAACATCAAATACAAAGAGAAAATTTTGAAGGAAGCCAGAAAACAAAATCACCATATATATAGAAAAATGCTGATCAGAATTACAGCATACTTCTTATCAGAAATAATGCAAACCAGGAAATAGTGGAATAAAATATTCAGTGCTAAAAAACAAAAACCCTAACCTAAAAATCCACATTCAGAGAAATTAGCCTTCAAAATGAAGGAAATGTAAAGACTTTCTCAAACAAACAAAAACTGAGGAAATCTGTTGTCAATAAACATGTCTTTCATGAAATGATGATAAGTTCTTTAAAAGAAGCAAAATGAGACTTGGTGACTCACACCTTTAATCCCAACACTTTGGGAGGCCAAGGTGGGCAGACTGCTTGAGTCCAAAAGTTTATCTAATTGATTTTTACAGAATAGTCTATCCAACAAAAGCAGAATACACTTTCTTCTCAAGCTACCATGAAACTTTCACCATGATAAACTTCTTCATGTGTGCCATAAGGACACATCAACAAATCTAAAATATTTTGCGTTATACAAAGTATATTTTCAGATTACATTGGAATCAAACTGAAAATCAATAACAGAAAAATGGTAGGAAATCCCTAATTATTTGGAAATTAAGCAACACATTATGTAAATAACCCAGGGGTCAAATTAGAAATCTTACAGAAAGCTAAAATATACTTTGAACTAAATAAATATGGAAATGCAAATAACCAAAGTATGTGGGATGAAGCAAAAACAGTCTTTAGAGGTAAATTAATAGCACTGAATAAACTAGGAAAGAAAATATTTCGAAAGAAGCAATCTAAGCTTTAACCTTAGGAATCTGGTTCCTCAAATAAGAGAGTTTTAGCCTAAAGCAAGCAGAATAATTAAAATTATAAAAATTAAAGTAGAAATCAATTAACTTGAAAACAGGAAAATAAAAGAGACTTTCAATGAAATTTAAAAATTTCTTGAAAAAATCAATAAAGTTTATAAACCTAGTCATTGCAATCAGGAAAAAAAAAAAAAAATTCCTATATCAGAAATATCAGTAAGTTCATCTCTATTGACAGCATTGACATTAAAATAATAATAAAGAAATATGACACTAAGAACTACTTTTTGCTAACAAATTTGATAATTTAGGTTAAGTGTCTATTCCTTAAAGGAAAGTATCAGAACTTATACAAAATGTTATAGGACTTGAATAGGGTTTGGATATTTACATAGTTCTGTATCTTTAGAAACAGTAGACACTATCTATCTATATTAAAGTTGTTAAATCAATAATAATTACCAAAATAAGACAGCACAAAGCTCAAATGATTTTGTGGGGAATTATATCAAGTATTAAAAAGAGAAATAATTATTTCTTAATAATATAATTAATAATAATGATAGCAATTAATAATACTATAATATTAAATATTTCTACAATTTCTTTTACAAAATAGAAATGGAAAGAACATTTCTGAACTCATTTTATACAGTAAACTTTATCCTAATACCAAAACCCAATAAAGACGTTGCATAAAATAAAAATTATAGACAAAATCCTCCCATGAACATAAATGCATAATGTCCAATAAAATATTAGCAAGTGTAATCCAACAGCATATAGAAAAGATTATACATCATGTACAGGTGGGACTTATTCTAGGTATTCATGAATGATTCAACATTCAGAAATCAGTTAATGTAATCCTCCAAGTCAATAGGCTAAAGAAACAAAAACACATAATCATATCAATTGATACAGTACAAGCATTTGGCAAAATCCAGCATCATTCAAGGTAGAAACTCTCAACACAATAAGAATAGAGGGGAAATTCCTCAAATTGATAAAAGACATGTACCCACACACACACACAACCTGTAGCTAGCATCATACTTAATGGTAAAGCAAGATTGGACAATGTTATCTTCATTCAGGAATAAGGCAAGGGTGTTCTCTTTCACCATTTTTATGTGATGAAGTTGTAGCTGGTGCATTAGTTAGGAAAACACGTATACCTATATACATATATGTGTACACACACACAAACGGGAAAGGTAAAAATAAAATGAAAAACTGTTTCTTTTGCAGGTGACATGATTGTCTATGTATAAAATCTCTCTAAATCTACAAAATCTCCTGGAACTAATAAGCAATCATAGAAAATTTGCAAAGTCTATATCCAAAAGTTAATTATTTTCTTACATACCATCAGTGAACAATTAGAATTTTAAATTAAAAACCAATGGCATTTATGATAGCACCAAAAATAAACATACTTAGGTGGAAGACTATACAAATGTGCAAGTAAAAGATAAAAACACTGATGAAATAAAGCAAAGAAGATTTAAACAAATGGGAATCTATTCAGTGC
This sequence comes from Piliocolobus tephrosceles, assembly GCF_002776525.5. Classification (NCBI taxonomy): domain Eukaryota; kingdom Metazoa; phylum Chordata; class Mammalia; order Primates; family Cercopithecidae; genus Piliocolobus; species Piliocolobus tephrosceles. The sequence continues at coordinate 3,449,132 of NC_045437.1, forward strand.
TCATGAACAGGAAGACTCAATATTGTTAAGATATAAATTCTTCCCAGTTTGACTAATCTGCATTCCAATGCAACTACGATAAAATTTCCAGAAACCTACTTTGTAGGTATCAGCAAACTCTTCCTAAACTTTAGCCAACATAATACTGAAGAAACATAAAAAATTTGGAGGACTCCCATGACCCACACTATGAAAACATAGAAGGTTTACAATAAAGCAACAGTAATCAAGACAGCCTTGTATTGGTGAAAGAATAAACAAGCAGATCAATGCAACATGAGAGAGCCAAGTAAAAGACCTAGACATATATATTTCACTGATTTTTAACACAGGCACATCTGAAATTCAATGGAGAAAAGATAATGTTTTCTATAAAAGGTATTGAGTCTATTGGACATCCATATGCAAACAAACAGATCCAGACATAGACTTTCTGCCTTTCACAAAATTAAGCTCAAAATGGATTACAGGATTGTATACAATGTAAAAACTGTAACATACTTAAAATAAAATAAATGAGAAAATCTACATGACTGGGAACCTGATGATGAGTTTTGAGACACAAAATAAAAGCTCCATCTGTGAAAGAAAAAATATTTGACTTTACTAAAATTTAAAACTTCTACTCTGTAAAAGACACTGTTACGAGAATGAAAAAAAGAAAGCCATAGTCTGGGTGAAATATTTGCAAGACATGCATCTGATATAAGGCTTGTATTCAAAATATAGGTAGAACACTTAAAACAACAGTAGGAAACAAACAGTTAAAATGGGCAATGTATAGGAACATGAGCTTCACCAGAGAAAATAAACAGATGAAAAGTAAGCATGAGTGCATTTTCAACATTAGATGTTATGAAGGAATTGCAAATTTAAAAAAGATAAAAATAGCACTACACATCTGTTAATGTAGTAAAAATTCCAAAACACCGGCAATACCAATCACTGGTGAGGATAAGAAGCAACAAAAATTCTCATTCCCTGCTGTGGGAATGCAGAATGCTACGTCCACTTCGGAAGGTAGTTTGGCAGCTTCTTTTAAAGCTAAACATATTATTATCACACAATTCAACAATCACACTTCCAAGTATTTACTTAACCAAATTGAAAATTTATATTCACACAAATGCGTGTGTGTGAATATTTATAGTGGCTATTTTTATAATTACTAAAAACTAGAAGCAATACAATGTCTGTTTTCTAATAGATGAATGAATTCTCAAATATACAAACAAGGGAGTGCTACTCCACAATCAGAAATAAACTACCAAGCCATGAAAAGATACGGATGATTCCGAAATTCATACACATTAGTAAAAGAAGGAAGTCTGAAAATTCTACATACTATAAGATTTTATATGACAGTTTGGAAAAAAGTAAGTTACAGAGATTCAGATGATAAATAGATCCATGATTGTCGGGGACCCAAGAGGCTGAAAGATCAGGAGCTCAGATTTTTTATGGATATCATAGATATAGATACAGATATAGATATAGATAGTATGATACTCTAATGGTGGATATATGACATTATGCATTTTTTAGCTTTACAGCACAGCAAGGAAACTTTAATGGATGTAGACTTAAAATAATTAGGAGTAGGGTAATCCTAGGGCAGAAATAAGAAAATGATAGAATAATCTAATTGCAATAAATATAAACGTGTGAAACCACTTTACTGAGGTGAGTGGAGATAAAAGTGTTGTCCTAAGTAACTTTTTAAGTAAGCGGAAATCATAGACTCAAAAAAGCAAAAACAGAAACAAAAAACACCAAAAAAACAGACCTGTGCATAGGCACTGTATTCTAGCTGATAATATTTTCTATATGCGTAGAGATCAACACTTCTGAAACCTTATGTAAATAATGGAAATGACTAAGTAAATGTATGGCAAAATGTGAGACCCAGGTTTCTCAGTGCTGGAAGCCTACAGCTATGAAGAGAGTGAAGAACCCATGTAATGGTGGATTAGAGTTAGAGACGTCAGCATGAATTCCTAATACAGACACAGATGATTGTGTATAGAGATACTATTATACATGTGCATATTAATGGGTTAGTATACATACGTGGATTTCTTTATTCAGCTAAGAAAGGCTACATGCAAAGAACTCCTCACTAGCAACAAACATACCTACCACTCAAATCTTCTTTTCTAATGCCATTCTGCAATCAAAGGAACAAGGTTTCCTTGGAGAAATGGCTCACTCATTTTAGGACTGCGGAAGGAAATATCCAAGATGATCTCTGAGCATCTTGTAGTTCCAGAAAGTAAAGTACACAATGCACACACACCTGCACACTCATGCAATACAGAGGTCTGTCAAAGGGACACCAGCACTAACCTAAGGAACCAACAGTGACCAAAGCCATTTTCTCTTTGCAACACAAAATAAAATAGTATTGAGTTATAGTCCAAAGTATAAAATAAATATTCATGATTCCATACTGATGTAAGTAACTGACTGCATAAATAAACAAATGGGGAAAATAGGCAAATATCCTATGCAGAAGGTTTTGAAATAATTTATATAGATCACCTTTAAGGAAATTGAGCATAACTCCCCCATTCCTAGGTGAGCATAACAACTTTCTTCCAAAGTGCATAACAGCTTTCTTCCAAAGAACACAGCAAGAAAAGAGTGAGGAGTAACTCACAGTAGAAAAAACTGACAAACAGAACCTCAGCCTGATGATCAAAGTCACCACCACATACCCTTGCTGTGAAGTGATGAGAAGGCCGCTTGGCCTCTGTGTTCTTTTCAAAAATCCATAACCCAGTCTAACCGTGAGAAACACATCAGACAAATCCCAGCAAGGGATATCCTATAAAACGCTTGACCAGTACTCTTCAAAACTGTCAAGGCCATCAAAAAGAAAGAAAACTTGAGAAATTGGCACAGCCGAGAGAAGCCAAGGAGACCTGAGGACAAAATGTAACACACTGTCCTGGATGAGGTCCCCAAATGAGAGAAGTCTTTGGGGAAAGCTAAGGACATCTGTATAAACTATGGACTTCAGTTAATCATAACGAGTGGATACTGGTTACTTCATTGTGGCAAAAGTGACGTATTAAGACAGGATGTCAATTACAGAGAAATGCAGGTTTGGACATGGGGGAATAGCTGGACTATCTTTGCATTTTTTTGGTACATCTAAAACTTCCTACAATAAAATGTATATTTAAAAAACTAATTGTTGATTCACCCTTTATATAAAGGTTAATAATAACATAATCTCTTGTGAAAATATGCAACGATGATGATGATGATGGATAAAACAAAAGGAACTAAATAAACTCAAGGGAAACAGATGGCCTTCTCTGCCTTCCAGAAACTTTAATTTGATGGTCATTCTGATTTGGTTAGGATTCCTAACTGCAAATTGACAGGAGTAATTTCACCTAATGTTGATAAAATCTGTTTTGCCCTGAGATAAGTTGCTGGATCTTAAAGCACTGTCCCTGTGTAGCTAAATCAAATAAGTCAGAACGTGGCCTCAAGTAAATAGCACTTAAGCATTTGGAGGAGAGACACAGCAGAAAAGATAACAAAGACAGTCAACCAACAGCTGGAGTATCAGAGTCCCCAGGGCTGGCTTGAGTGCTCTCAGAGGGCTTGTACCCTCCGCAATTACATGAGGAACCTGTGTAAAATAGCAACTAGTGCCAACTGAACTGTTCACCTCCCAAACACCAGTTTATGTAAACTCAATTACTTACATGACCAGAACCAGTGATTTCTGAAAAGAAGCCTCTCATGTACTCTACTAAGTTTTCTGCCAAAACACAGCATGAGTTTTGTTTTCTTTAAAAACTACCATTTCCATATAATTGGATTAACCCAGCATGTGACTATGGCCAGATGTCGAAGCCTCCTAGATTGTGTAGAACCCTCATGTGACCTCAGGCTTCTCTCGCAAAATGCTGGGAGTTAAAATTCAGCTGTTGTCTAAAAACTGCCTTAATCATCCTGAGGAAGTTATAGCGGTTGGTTGGAAAACAAAAATTACCAACGGCTCAATTAAAGTTTTAGATGTTCAAACAGCCATAGTCAGAGACCAAGAAATGATTTGTTGATTAAGTGCCTGCAGCAACCTTTAGTTTTGCTAAGATGTACAGAAGGAGAAAAATAGACATTTTCAAGCAAGTATTAAATTCAGAAAGAGTCTACTTATTTAACCACTCAAGTCTCCTTTTAAAATATTTTCACTGCTATGAATTCAGCATACTTCTTTTTTTTTTTTTTTTTTTCCAGCACTGATCATCTGTCTCCTCCTAAGACTCAGACTTTCAATTAAGTGAGCATTTGCCAAATTCTCACACGCTCTGGAGGGTTGTGAAGATATGAGAGCATCATTGCCCTTGTCCTCAGAACTCATGCCATAATACAGGAAGTAGGAAAGTGCATGGAATTGCAGGGCACAGAGAAGAGGGACAAAGTTTTATGAAAACAAAGAGGAATATTATTTTAAGTTGGAGGAGGGGGTGAAGGAATGTTTCATGGAAGAAGTGACATGGGAATTGGATCAGACTTCCAAACCTGAGGAAGGTTCTTTCATCCTGGAAGGGGACGGGTGCTCTTTGGCTTTATGACATGGGTATGTTTCTGTGAGGCTGGATTGTTTTCTTGCTTGGGATCTTGAGAACTAAATCTGGATTTTTGCCTGAAGATGGGATTATCATATTCTTTTGGGAACACAGAGATTTGATACCTATACTGAGTGAGGGCAAGATACAAGCTTCTAAAGACACATGCACACGTATGTTTATTGCGGCACTATTCACAATAGCAAAGACTTGGAATCAACCCAAATGTCCATCAGTGACAGACTGGATTAAGAAAATGTGGCACATATACACCATGGAATACTATGCAGCCATAAAAAAGGATGAGTTTGCGTCCTTTGTAGGGACATGGATGCAGCTGGAAACCATCATTCTTAGCAAACTATCACAAAAAGAGAAAACCAAACACCGCATGTTCTCACTCATAGGTGGGAACTGAACAATGAGCTCACTTGGACTCGGGAAGGGGAACATCACACACTGGGGCCTATCATGGGGAGGGGGGAGGGGGGAGGGATTGCATTGGGGAGTTATACCTGATATAAATGATGAATTAATGGGTGCTGACGAGTTGATGGGTGCAGCACACCAGCATGGCACATGTATACATATGTAACAAACCTGCACGTTATGCACATGTACCCTAGAACTTAAAGTATAATAAAAAAAAAAAAAAAAAAATGTAGCTCCAGGGGGGTTCTGAAGGGCTGCTCACAGGCTTTTTGGAAGATGTGGTAGCTTTTCTTCTCAGACGTTCTTCCTCATCCTGTATTTCGACCAACTCCCTCGTCTCTTAGTAGGGCTGCCAACCTTAATGCATCCCAGGAGCCACAGATGACCTTGGAAGACCTGGCTCAGAGGTGGCCCATGAATGACTCACCCACCTGGGGATAATTTCCATGTGACTTTCTTGCACTTCTCGTACCTGACTACATTTTTCAAAAGTGGAATCTTTAGAAGGGCCAAGGGTAGCCAAGTTTGGTCCATTTGGTCAGCAGCCTTTTCCACGTGGCCATCTCCACATCCATCAATTTTGAGGTTCTATTGCACAGTGAGAGTCAGGCCACTCCCTAATTTCTTGTTGCCATCTGTCTTAGTCCATTTAGTGCTGCTATAACAGAATACCACCAACTGAGTATTTATAATGAAGAGAAATTTATTTCCCACAGGTCTGCAGGCTGGCACATCTAAGACTGAGGGAGTAGGCATCTGATGAGAGCCTTTTTGCTGTGCCACTCTATGCAGAAGGCAAATGGGCAAGAGAGAACCTACTCTTGAAACTCCTTTTTAAAGGCATGAAGCCCTAAAAGCCTACTGACCTCTTACAGTCACCACCTCCCAAAACCTTTATATGGGCCATAACATTTCAACATGAGGCATGGGAAAGACACATATTCAAACTACACAACCCCACCTATTAGTTAACCACTTTTTCCATTTATTTTTCCCTGAAAAAGATTTAGTCATACTTTTGAGTTCCAGCTTCTCTATTTAGCCATTCTATGATATTTAATTCTCTAAATTCTCTAGTAATTACATTTCTTATACTTCAATTTCTTTTTCTGTAATGTGGCAACAATAATAGCTTCTAAGTTACAATATTATAAAGGGAACTCAATAAGATTACATTGTAAAACATAAAATGACATGCTGATTTTAACTCAACTCCATGCACCCACGCTGGGCCACTGTGTTAACCTGGCAGGTGCCATGTTAACACAGTAGTCCAAGAGGTTGTTTTGCTAAAAATTATATTCCATTTTGTGGAAATCTGGGATTTTTTTATGTTTATGTCTGCCTCTGGACTTACACTTCAATGCAAGTATGTTTATTTTGCATCTCTCTGAGGTGAAACACAGCTCCGTCCCTCATTGGGGAACACCACTCACACACCTAACACACACTCAGTCAATGTGTCAATGTAGTGGACATTCATGGAATAGTGGGAGGTTATCAGAAAAAGCAAAAAAGTCCATCTGTTAGCAAAGCTACAAATCACCATGGAACATTAATGACATGAACTGGTAAATGGTCCTCTGGCTGCCGCATCAGTGATGAAATCTCACTGATCTTGGCTCCTAGGGCTGCTATAGTTCAGAGCATCCCAGACTTCTTCCTAGCCCTGTCCTCCTTCTCTCCTCTTTTCCCCTATTCTGCCCCCACTTCACCAAGTCTGCTGTGGCCCAGACTCCCATGACTCTTGTGTCCTGAGAACAGCACTTTCTTCCCCAAGAGGTTGTCTAAAGTGTTTTCCAAAGATTCCTTATCCTTTAAGAAGAGAACGGGCCAGTAATTTAAAAGAACATATTCTGTAACACATAGATATGTGTCTACTGAAACTTGAGATATTTTTCATCTTTACCAATTATTAACTGCATATTCTTTCTTAAGCTTCTGCAATCTAACTTCTCTTCTCAGTATTTTTTTTTTGACGCCTGGGGCCTTCTGTGACCATGCTACTTTGAAGTTTGTGTTTATTTCATTTTAATTTATCTTGATTGGGATCGATTATGCTTCCTGACATTGAAGAGTCCAGTGTAATCTAAGTTCAGAAAATGCATCACCATCATCTCTCTGAATATTGCTTTTTCCTCATTTTCTCTTTCTTCTCATTTGGAAACTCCAGTTACATTTGTGTTAGGCTTCATTCTATCTGCCATTTATCTTTCTTTCATATTTTCTATTTCTTACTCTGTCTTTTCTGTATCCTGGGTAATTTGCTCAGTTCTACTTTCAACTTATTAATTTCCTTTCCAGTTGTTGTTTAATCTGTTTTGTAACCCATCCTATTTATTATGTTTTAATTTCATAAAACAAATTTTTAGTTTTCAAACTTCTCTGTGGTTAATTCTCAGATTCCCTTATTGATTATGGTAGAATTTTGTTCACTGGTCAAACTTGTAATTTGACTTTTAAATATTATTGTAATCACTTCTATTATTATTTTACACTGGACATACAACATTTCTATTACCTGAGTTTCTCTGAGTGTAATTGTGCTTTGTCTTCTACGCCAATCCAAGCTCACAGTGAATTTTTATACTTTTTTGGTGAGTTGAGCTTTTGGGCCTCCGAGGCCTAAATCCATGGACCTCCTGTAGCAAAGGAAGCTATAGTGTCACAGAGGAGCTTTTCACTTGCCCCTTCCTAGTGTCCTGGGGTGACTAGATTGAGATGCTTCCTATGCTCCTCTGATCCTGGGATGTAGATCGCAATCCCAAGCTTGCCTGAGAGCAGAGCTCATGTCAGGAGTCACTGGAGAAGCCCTTACTTTTTCTCCTCCCAGAAACCAGGCCCAAGGTGCTCCCAATAAATGGCATCTTCTTTTCCTGTCTAAGTTCTAAACCAACTGAGAAATTTACAGCATGATAATCTAGATGGGAGACCAACCTATCACTTTCCTTATTGATGAAGTCATTGTTGGCGTATTTGGCCATATCTGCAAGCAAATATGCCTCTGAATGCTGTGCCTCAAGCTAACCGAGTGGCCCATCCCATCGGGGCAGAGCAAGGGACAGCAAGTCCACTCCCCACACGCATGGAGCGAAGTCTCCCCACTCAGTTCCCTGTTCACCCAAGCTCGCATGCTTTACCCCAGGGATGGCAGGATGGCTGCCAGGGGGAAGTGGGAGGAAAGACTGGGCACATGCACCCTATTTCTTACCCAAATGTACCCATCAGCTACTCATTCTTCTTCCATAGGGAGAAGTAAGAGGTGGCCAGACACGGAGGGTGGATATGGGCTACTTTTTCCATGCAACCCGAGGCACGTGGGGTGTGGCTATGAAGGCCCTGCCTGGGAAGCATCTGTGATGGGCTCAGAGCATGCTGCAAACATGCTAGGGGACCACCAGTCATCTGTTCTTATGAAGCCTGCAGAAATGTCTCCTTAGTGTGTCTCTTCCCGCCCCGCCCCTAGCTTGGACCCAGTCCACCCTAACTTATTTTAGACCACTGAGCATCCCCTGCCTGCAGTCCTTCCTGCCTCAACCAGCCTTCTGTTCCTGCCAGGGTCCAGCTCTCTCCAAACAGACCTCCTGTTTACTGTGTCCTGCCTGGAAAACTCCGCAACCCCAGTGCCCGGAGACCAATGTCATGTCCTGAGTTGAGCCCACGAAGGGCTTCATCACTGGGACCTGTGAGACTTGGGTTCCAGGGCTGGCCCCATCTGCCCTGTGAACTCACCAAACTTTCCTCACTCCTCACAACACAGTTGGCTCTGAGCTTTCGGGGTCAGATCATGCTGAGACCCCCCTCCTTGTTCATCGGGGACCATCGTAAAGGTCATCATTCCTTCCAGGAGGGAGATTTCCCAGACAGTCACGGCAGATGTGGTAGGCTGACCTCTCTGTGTCTATGTATTTAAATCTCAGAACTCCCAGGAAAAAGATGGACAGGACAAAACAAATATCTTTCAGGCAAAGAAAAGTGTGAGGAAAAGCAACAGGGCTGGAGTGTGTACAGCATCATCAAGAGCGGGGTAGGGTTTGAGTTGCACCAAGAGCTTGTGAAGGGGCTCCAGGCGGGACAGGGATTGGGCTGCTGACAGAGGGTGGGGGTCTTTGGACACTGAGAAGACAGGTCCACCACAGGGAGCCTCCAAGACTCCAAACTAGGCAAGTATGTGGGGTCATGGCATCACGCAAAGATCTGAAAGAGATGCTATCATCACCTAGTCAAGAAGGCAAATTTGGAGATTCCATTTCCCATCTACTCCCAGCCGTGCCCACTTCTACTCTTACCAAGATGGAGTGGTGGGCAGGGCTTGCACCGCAGAGTGCAGCTAAACCACCTCGGTCAAAGCCCAGTGCCAGCAGCAAAGGCTGGCACCTCCTTTCTTGCCTCAGGTGTCCCAGAAAGTCAAGCATGTGGTTCTCCTTCTTCAGAGCCTACTGACTCCAATCCTCATGCTTCTTAGAAGTGTTGGGATGGAGGACTGGGCCCCCTTTGTCCACCGTGGGAGGGTAGGGACTTGCGTCTGGGCTGCAAAAACAAGCACATAGATGGGGCTGATGGACCCTGACAAAGACCACTCACCAGTTCCTTTAAAATGCACGGATATGCCCTGCCACAGAGTTACATTTCAGAATTGAATCAGCTCAAACCATTGTGCTAGAATCACATTGCACGTTGAAGGCCTGTGGGCTTTGGGGGAGTACTCGGTGACCAAACAATGGGGAAGTCTCACTGCACAGTGGTCCTGGCTGGTGAGGGCCTTGCAGTGGATGCAGTTTTCTCAGGCTTCCATGAGAGTGTTAAAGGGAAAAGCATTGTCTCTTAATGCGGCTGTTTGTTGTGTGTTACGTTAGTCTGCTCTCATGCTGCTAATAAAGAATACCTGAGACTGGGTAATTTATAAAGGAAAGAAGCTTAATTGACTCATAGTTTCAACTGGCTAGGCAGGCCTCACAATCACGGCGGAAGGTGAAGAGGAGCGCAGTCACATCTTACATGCCAGCAGGCAAGAGAGCTTTTACAGGGGAACTCCCATTTATAGAACCATCAGAACTCATGAGACTGATTCACTACCACGAGAACAGTATGGGGGAACCACCCCCATAATTCTATTATCCTCACTTGTCCCCACTCTTGACATGTGAGGGTTATTACAATTGAAGGTGATGCTTGGGTGGGGCACAGCCAAACTGTATCATGTGTGCACAATGTTTCATTAGTCTGTCCTTCCTTCAATTCTCCCAGTCCACTGTTCATCTTCCCTACCAATGAACATTATTAACATTCTATGATAATTGCATGTGCAAATGTCAACTTTTCCCAGTGATGTATAAGGCCACAGGTGTGGGGCTGTACATTACAAAGTCTACCACTACTTAGGGCAGGACCAGCTCCACAGACAAAGCTATGTGCAATGAATGAATGAAGGAATGAGCATATTTAAACGTTCACTCCCAAAACAATACAAAATGCCTCCATCTCTGATCAACACATGAATGCTATCTGCAAAACGTGTTTGAGGCACTAAATGTTGTGTCAACATATTATCACTGTAACTAATTTACATGTACACTGGCATATTTAAATGGTAATGAACTAATCACCCTAAGAAGAAATCTGTAGTTGTATTTATAATAGCATTATCTATTTGTAATCTACGTCCAAAAGTAACTGAAGGTTTAAGTTAAAATTGATTTTACAAGCTAGAGTTTAACAGATGTAGAGTTTAAGCAAAGAGGAATCAGAACTTCCCTAAGATGAGATAATGATTTATTAGTAGGAGGTGAAATTAGGTGACACAGGAAAACTGTTACAAATGTTTTGGCTGCTGTAACAGAGTGGTTTAAATAGAAAGTCAGGGCATGGGGCTAGTCTGATGGTATCTGGGAACTGCTATGACTCTTGAAAAACAGGGTATTATTAATTTTTGCTTCCTTTGGAAAGAAAAGTATTAAGAAAGCCTACGTTTTATCCATGTGAATTTTTAATTACACATTCACTGATTAGGCTAAAAACTATGCAAATTACAAAAATACACACTTTTCTTGAGGTAATCTAAAATGAATTTAGCTATATCTGGTAAGAAAAAGAAAGCTTATAGGATTCCAGGCCATTGCGGACATAATCATAATCGGAAGAAACAAGTAAAAGTCAACATAATAAAGGAAAAGTGAGGAATGTCTGTTGCTGTTGGACCAGTCATCTCCGCTGCACGATTGATATGAAAGGCCCATCAGATAGTTCGTTTCAATGTCCTGAAGGGGCAGGATGCTTAGGAATGGCTGGTGTCGCCACACCTGGAACCCATCCAGGCTGTTCTAAACAGAAAGGGGCAGAGGGGTCAGTGTGGTCAAACATGATGGGAAGAGCAGGATGACCAGTAAGTGGAAAGCTCTGGAGGCTGTAAATAAACAGCCTGATAAAGAGACAGATTGAGGATGGGCTGCACAAATAATCACAAGAAAAGCAGAAGGGGAACAAGAGGCGCAGGGTGGAGAGTGGGGCTTGCAGAGAACGTTTCCATTTAGAGCTGGTGAGATCCAGCACTGTCTCATGCAGACTGGGGAGTCTGTGGGAGCAGGAGGAGCCACGCATGAAGATGAGGAGTGAACAGAGGCTCCTCTAGGGCTGAAAGGAGAAAGAAGATCCCCCACACCTCCAGTCAGTGCTTCTCCCCAAAAATGCATGGGATGCTGCAAATACGTCGATTTGATGAGTAAGTGAGTGTGACAAACTACACAGGCTCTACATGGGAATGAGAGAACATTCTGATGAAACTTCGCCCGAGAACAGATACTCAAATCCAACTTAACACTGAGAAAGCCGCGTAACTTACTGGGAACTCGAGGTGTCCATTGTGAAAAGAGAGCTGGATGTGTCTTCTCACGGTAAACTGTATTCAAGTTCAACTCTAATCCCTGCTCAGAATCAAATGTCACTAAGTTTGAATCGCTGTATAAAATACGCTTTCCAAACAGATGTGTCCTTGAGAGGCAACACTGTCCATACTCACAGCCTCTCAGTGTTTTAATTCTCTGCAGCCCATCTCTGTTGCTTTTACAAAAAGTTTTGGCGTTCTGGCCAAAGAAAAATCAATCAGCAAGATTTGAAAAAATCAAATAAATGAAGTAGAGTTCAATTTAATATTGAGTATGCATGAAGTTTTGTGAACTTAGTCGTATTTTTTCATCGCCCTTTGCTGGGTCTTGGGTAGTCACGGGGTCTCCCCAGTTCTGTACCAGCTGGTTCATCATCTCTAATGCTGACAGCTCTTGGGACACAGGGTGGGTGTGTATGGTACACATCTTTCTGACTGTGCATGATCTGGCTAAATTCTTCTCTAATTTTGAGTCTCCACCCTGGAGCTTCATTCCTGAAGTGAAGCACTGTTTCTGCCCATACATGCAGAGTGAGATTTCTGTACGCTAATTAAGAACACATTTCTGTTGTGACACTTGGTGGCAATATATGCCACAGTAACATTTGATCCTTAACAAGCGATATCCAGGCTTTTCTAGGGAAAGAAGCAAATATAGACGGAAGCCATCTATCCAGTAAACAGGTATTAATTAACTGGGTCCCAGCTAAGTAAAAACTCAGAATTAATGAAGGCATGTCCTGCATTCATATCAACCACAAAATTTATGGGTTTAATTTAATATTTATGAGTCAAATAAAATTGCTACAGTGTTGGATGCATAGATTTATCTATAACCCACACAGTAACCCATTGGGGATATACATTTACTAAACACCCTACTTTACAGATGAGGAAACTGAGGCCATGGAGAGGCTAAGGTTTTATCCAAGTTCACACATGAGGAGTGGAGATGGGTGTCAAATCTAGACCCCCTGCATTCAAATGTCTGTGTTCCTGGCCATTGCAAAGGCATTTTTCTCATTATTTAAGCTCCTTGAGGAGGCACATTTTCATGTAAGCCATCCAGGAGAAGTTCCTAAAGCTGGTGTTGAATTTGGCTCATGCCTTTGTCAAACTGTGGCATGTGGATGAACTTTCAACCTCTCCCAATAGTTGCTCTTTAATATTGAGGAAGTCCTAGAGGAAAAAGCAAAATTTAAAATATCTAAGCTTTTGATCTTCAACAAACCAGGTGAGAAGTGTTATTTTTTTTTTTCTGTATATAAGCTCTGACGACTTCCTCTTTGATATCTTCCGGTTCTCTTTCTTAATTTGATCCTTCTTCTCAGTCTCAGATTATGCTTCAGTGCAAACCCACGGTCAAAAGGCAAATACTTTCCTTATTCCTCACTATGGGTTTCTTTTCAACCCTCTGCATGCTCCCATTTCCTTTTGTGGCCAGCCTTTTGTAAGGGGTACCTGTGCCCTCAGGTTCACTTTCCCAGTCTCTCCCAGCTCCCTTTGGCATCGGAACCACCACCTCTTAGGCTCTGCTCTGAAGGCTCCGGTGGGGGCTGAGGCTTGCCCCCTCCTTGACTTCTCCTTCCGCAGGGTCATTTGCAATTTCCCAGGGGTCTGTCCTTGGCTACTTTGGTTCTGAGCGCTCTTGGGCTCCCTTTTCCTCAAAGACCACATAGAGTCTGATGATTACTCAGTTCTAGATCTCCAAGATCTCTAGCTCCTGTTCCCTCACCCTGTAATTCCCCAGACCCTGATGCTCATGGTATCCAAAACCAGCCCCATCCCCATGTTCCCTGAGCCTGGGCCTGACCCTGCATTTCTGGCCATTGCCCATGCCAAATGCTAGGAGTCATGTTTATCTTTCTCTTTCCTTCAATCCTATCTGCAGTAAAGGCTGAGGTTTTTCTGTTTCCCATAGGACTTTTCCCCTCCATGTTCTGTGTCCTCATTTACTTTCTCGTGGTCCATTTCCCTACTTAGACGGCCTTTGTCCATTACAAAAGCCCCTTAATGGCTTGCCTGGGTCTAGTTTTTCTTCTCCCCAGCCTGTGCTTCTGTCTCTGGTTAGAATAGTTCTTTATCTAAAACACAGAGATGATCTTTCGAGGGGCTTTTGGTTCCCCAAGGCCACCAGATGGTGACGGGTTCTTCAGCACCATTGTCTTGCCACTGCCTCCTCTCTTGGCTCCGTCTTCCAACACTCTACTTTATTCCTGGGTCTAATCCCAGGTAGCAGCTTCTCTTTCCCCGGCATAGCTCCGTGCCTCTGAGCATGTGACTGTCTCCTCTTTCCACCATCGCTTGAAGGGACCTCCCCCTGGAAGCACTTCCCAGACCACTTGGGGCTGCATTCTTCACTCTTCCTATCTGAACACCCGCCTTGTGTATTCCCCATCACCTGGACTTAGGATTGTCTTAGCTGGTTCTCTGGCCGCAGTGAACCACAAGGGCAGGTGCTGCATCTGATTTCTTTCCTACACATGCCCCAGCAGGGCACATGCCACAGCCACAGCTGGAGGAAGCCAATGCTTTTTGTATCCACAAACGAAGGTTTTGATGCCGCCCGTGCTGATTTACTGCTCTAAGATCCAATACCATCTGAGCTTGATTTCCTTTCCCACCTACTTACTTGTTCTATTTCTTCCCAGCCAATGCATGGGAGGGAAAACCCCACATCTTCTAGCAGCAAAGGCTATGCACACCACCAGCCCTGTGGAAGTTGCCGAGGAAATAACCCTTGCTGGCTTGTCTCCCATTCTCCCAGCTGACTCTTCGTTCCTGATATTTCCAGTTGAGTTGAACAATATTCAGATTACAGCCAAGATGCCAAGGAGCCAGCCACATTCATCTTCAGATGATATCCACTGAGTATTTGGCTATCACCTAATGGGGACAAAGCACGTGAGGAGTGGTGCATGTGAGATGATGATATAAAAATGCTAAACCCTTTGGGGGAATGGCTGTACACAGGTCAAAGTTGGTAATTCAAACTAACACAGTTTGTGGTCCTCTGGAGAAGGCAGTCACCACTCACCAGATGCTCTCAGGGCTGCTGCAGAGCCCAGGGCGCAGGCACCAGGGCCCCGGGAGAGACCATCACACATGGGTAGGCCATGCCTGGAAGTCTTGCTGTCTTTTTTTTTAAATTTATAAACAGTAGAATTTATTTCTCAGAGTTCTGGAGGCCGAGAAGTCCAAGATCAAGGAGCCAGGTGATTCAGTGTCTGGCAAGGGCTGCTCCCAGCTTCCAAGATGGAGCTTTGCAGCTGCGTCCTCTGGAGGGGGCAATCATTGTGCCCTCACATGGCAGAAGGTTGGAGGAAAAAAGGGAAGGAAGAGCAGGTGAAGCACGTTTTATAAAGACCTTAATCCCTTTCACCAGGAAGAAGCCTTATGACTTAATCACCTCCTGAAGGCCCCATGTCTTAATAATATTATCGCATTAAGAATTAAGTTTTGATGTGAATTTTGGAGAGACACAAACATTCAAACTGTATCACTGCCCATTGCCACTATGGGCTCACGGCTATACAGGGAATATCTCCCGTTCTGAGGACCCTCTAGGCAGGTATGTACTTGGCTCCCAAGCCTCCCTGTGGTTCCTCACTGTGTAGAGGAGAAATAGACCCCACATGAGCCGCTAAGGAGGCCTGGGCCAGAGGTGGGCTTAAGGGGTCGGCTCTGTGCCCCCTAACTCTTGGCTCCCACTTAGCTTTCTGAGGAAAATGCAGAGCACCTTTTCCCAGGTAGAGAGCTTAGCTGTCCTCGGCCACCAAGCTCCTAAAGGAAAGAAGAAGAAGGATGAAAAGAGGAGAAGACCGACTTATCCTTCTGCAGAACTCTTTCTGCAACAAGAAGCCCTGCTGGCTCTGCTCATGGGCTTTGTGCATGGCTGCTGAAGTGCTGGTTGACAGCAGCATCCTCTCTTTGTGTGATTAAAACCAAAGCTAGGAGAAAGTGGCTAAGAGGCCATTCCCTCCAGAAGGTGCACACTGGTCTCATTTTCCCTCGGGTCAGCCCTTCATTTACTACCTGTGTTACTTATCTTTGAAATTATCTGGAATGGTTGAGTCCTTTAACACAACCACATCACAGCCAGTAAAAATATTTTTGTGTCCAATCCTTAACACATAGCACTGAGTCTTTCGTATAAAATAATGTGGGTTTTCACAGTGAATATTGGCAAAGACTTTCCTGGACCAAATTGGACTGAGGTTCCTCGGAGCCTTCTTTGACCTTGGCCCCTGCCCTTGTGGGGCCTGCAGAGACAGCCCAGTTGTGGTCGGAATCCTATTAAGCCAGTTCGGTGAGAATCCGCTCCCTCTAATATTTGATCACCCTTGCTATCTGCTCACCCTGGCCTACCTTCAGCAACAATCCTATTAAGTTGGTTTAGCAAGAATCTCCCGACTCTTAATACCTCTTCTTGGTAATCTTCCGCCCACCGACCCCCCACTCCCCTGCTGGCTGTTGATCCCCACTTTGCTGTGTTTGTGGCTGAACCCCCTCTCTCTCCCATGGTAATAGTTTTGACACCTATCACAATAGTTCTGAAAAAACTCTTTCTTACCATGTTAACCAAACCAGAAAAAATCTGTTTTTAACTGCATATCAGCATCTCCACAGACGGCTTTTATGGGTTTTGCTTGTTAGGAAAATGGTCCATTGTCATCACGACTGCATTACCAAACCCGTTTGACCACAGGCATCTGACCTCAAGGACACAGACTTTTTAGAAATGAGTTTTCTTCCTGCTGTTGCATGTAGCTGTGTCCTTGTTTCAGCTCCTGGGTACAATTTGATACCATAAAATGTAAGTGAAGACAAAATTTTCATAGAGGGTCTCTGGTCCTTTTCTAATCAGAGAGGTGGGTGGCAAATAGAGGACAAGTCAGCTCCCTCCACACAGGGGAAGTAAGGCCACCAGCACAGAGTGTGTGGATGGTTCCGTGTCCCGGAGCAGGAAGAATATTCCTTCCTCCTGTCCATGTTACCTCCTCATTTTCAGTTATAATAGATGTCAATCTAATTTACTCTATAAATGTAAAAGTCTTTTGTAGCTTTGCATTTTACAGTAAATCTTTTAAAAAATATGTTAGGACAATACACAATATTTCTCCAACTCATGACTGCCCCCTCACACATACAGATGTGCACACACACACACACACACAGACACAAGCACAAAGCAAAAACAAGTCCTTTTTAAATAAAAAGTGGAGCAATAAATCTTTCACTTCAATTTCTATAAGGAAATTATTCTTAATAGGATGGGAATTTTTTTAGTTTGAGTTGGAATATTCTTAAATTGATAACATTAGGTGTTTTTAGCACCTTTTATTATGTAGAAATTAAGAGAATATAGAGTTAGAAACATATAAATATATATAAATATATAAATAAAAAATATAAAGCAAAAACTTGGGTTTAACTAAAAGATATACAGTTGAAGCATTTATTTGAGTAACTCAAGTCAAAAAACATCTCTTGAGAAAGATGATATTGCTCTTTTGAAGGTTGTAGCTGAATTTCCTGTAACTCTTTTCAATTTACCTGGGGACTCTTAAATAAATAGACTACCAGTTTACTTCCCTTGGAAATTCTGATTCCACAGGATTTTCATTTTTCAAAGAACATTCTCTAATGATTGTGATGATTGGACGAGTTTGGTAGCCACTGGCCCAGACAAGTTCATGACGGCACCATGAAACTATTAGGTTGGTGGAAAAGTCATTGCGGTTTTTAAAAAGTAATGGCAGAAACTGCAATTATGTTTTCACCAAACTAATATGTCTATAGTCATGGCAAAGTTTGTTTTTCTGCTTCTCATAAACTTGAATGCTGGTCTGAATTATGAAACATTGGGTCTCTATAGTGTCCATATACCTTCTAGACTCTGAAGACACTCTGAATCAGGGGTTTTCCAATTATGCTTTACTCAGGACGGCAGAAACCAGGGTGAAGTTGTGGAGGGTGACAAAGGCACCTCAGAAGGACTAAGGTTCCCCTGTCATAAGGCCTGAAAAGCAGAGCATGCCACCACTGAGTATCTTTGTAGCATTCTTCCACTTAGGTTTCCTTTGAATAAAAGATTTCCTGGCTTTAAAAATTGTTTGAGAGCAATGATCATCCAGACCAGTGTTACTCAATCCATATGAAAATGCAGCCTCGGATTCTATGGGTCTCCACGACGGTGGATGATCCTCATTTTCTGCAGTCTCCCAGATGATGTTGCTGCTACTGATCCAAGAACCAGTTTGAAGAGCTGGGATCTAGACCAGTGCTGTGGAACAGAAGGAATGCAAACCACACATGTAATTGCAAATATTTTAGTAGTCCCAGAAGAAGTATAGACAAAAAATAGTGCAACTATTTTAATAGATTTCATGAAACTGAATTCATCTAACATGTGATCAAGTAAACATGCAATCAATTAAAAACATACCAATGCAGTATTTTATTTTCTTTTTGTTTATTCTAAGTCTTTGAAATCTGGTGGGTCAGTTACATTTAAGGCACACCTCAATGTGGATCGCTACATTTCACGTGTCCAGTGGCCATGTGCTCTACCCTATTGGTAAGTGCAGAGCTAGCCCACACACTGATCCAACGTTTAAATCATTTTCAATGATGTTTCAATATGGTATTTTCAGTCACTTCTCAAACATTTATAAATAACAGGAAATATATCTTCTAAAGTTGTCCATTTATCCTCAGTCAGCTTTTTAAATTATTTCTTCCTACTTAGGCCAAAATTTATCATTGCGTCTTCCATTCATTGCTCCTAATTCTAACTCTTGGAGGTGCGCAGAACTAAGTGAATCTACTTTTTACAAAATATTTTCACATAATGGGAGTCTTTTTTCCCCCTTTTTTTGAGCTTTCTCAGTTCTTGTCTTATATTACAAAGTCCTGACTTGTTTTTGAGTTATGTTGGCCTATTTTTTGTTGGAATATTTTTTGGCCCCTTTTACACTCAGGATGTAGGATCAAGCACCACGTTCTAGCTACTCTCTGAGCAGTGCAACATCCTTGTTTTAGCAATGATTCAGTCTGGGACTGTTAAAGCAATGATTCAGTCTGGGACTGTTAAAGCTCAGAACTTGTTAAAGCAATGACCCTTGGGGACACCTTTATCTCAGCATCAAGGAGCACCCTGGGCACATCCACCCATGGACCACTGGGACTGTGCAGGGCTCTGTCTACCCCAGGCAAATGCTGCTGTGTTTTATTCAGCTCATTGTCTACAACACAAGGACGTTTTGGATGCAGATTTCATCATCCATGGAAATCATTATTACATCAAGCCTTATGCCATGCAAAAATGTGGACAGTATTACCTCAATGCCCACATCCTAGTGATGACAAATTCCAGCTTGGCCTTGATCCAATGGCCCACATCCTTGGGGAACTGTCTTTCAATATTCTTTGAACCAGTAAGGCATCTCAATTGCAATAGCATGCCATCTATGTGCTTTCCTCACGCCCAGAAGAAAAGAACATGATATTTGCCAGTGTGTTGCAGACATTGACTGTGTCTATGCTGTTTTTCTTATCTAGAAATCAGTAATCTTGTCCCAAAAGATGAAGTTCACCCAATCTGTGTTTGTGAGGAGCCCAGGTAGACACCAGAGATAGCCGCCCCTTTACTTCCTGTTCCTAGACTGACCCATTTACCTCTGACCCAGGCTGACATCCAGCTTCCTCTTGAGCACAGTCAGAACTGCACTTGCTCCTCTGAGTTATCCTGTCTCTGTGCTACCCTGTGGCTGCTCAGAATCTCTTGCAACATATTCACAATGTCCTTCATAAGTTATTTTCGGATCCCAGGATATAATTTGTCCAGGCCCAAAGGTAAGACCTCATTTGCAGATTGAAAGATCCCTTCTTAACAAACCTTTTACCTCACTTGGACTTCAATTCCCTGTTCCAGTCCTTATTTTATCTATGTCTTCCAGTCCAAAGTATCTTTAACTTCAAGAAAGAATATGAGGGCAGATTAGAAGCAGAGGAATTTGGTGCTTTAATCCTCTACATACGTATAAAGAATGCTATTAACAATAAGCAATGAGTGGAGCTTCTTTTCTTTCCACTACTTTCTTGGTCCTTCTTCCTAGTCCATGAATTCATTTAATAAACATTTTAATGCATGGTTATTATGTGGTAAGAACTGTTCTGATCACTGGGGTCACAGAAATGAAGAAAACCACCATGGTCCCTTACTCCCAAAACTTAGATGCTACTGGACTCTCAGCCACATGGGAAGTGGAGCATGCTATGTTCTGGCCAAGATTCTAGGGATTATTGAGTAATTACCACAGAAATGGGGAGTTTTTAGTACTTTCTTTCCCCCACATTGGCTAACACACCCAAATTCGTGTTAATGATATGCCACATGGTGATTTTCTCATCTATGATATCATATGGCCCAATACATGCTATCCTCTTGTGTATTTATTTACTGTAGTTAGAAACAGGGAGGATAGTTACTGGAAGACATCATAGAAAGAAAGCATCATTCTTCATTTGCCATTAGATTTCTCTTGGTTTACCAAGATGTGGGTTCCTTTAGGTCTAAGGTTAAGGAGACTTGATAAAATGGTCCGTTTTGTGATATTAGCCTTTGGCTCTTGTATCCACTGTGGCCTCCTTAGTTAAGTTTGAAATTTGAAGTTTGGAGGTGGTTATTTTGTCATTTTGCAGATAGTATGTAACAAAATCATATTTTGTAAATTTATTTTCAAATCGCACTTGAGATACATATGAAATGCAATATGAGGTCAAAAATTATATAACAGCTATCAGAGACCCTTTGACTATCTGTGTTTTTCCTTTTTTGATGTTTCCTTAAAATTTATCAAATAAACATTCCTAAAATAGGGCTGGGGGGCATAGAACTTCCAAGATGGCTAATTTTACTGGGTTTTTTATTCAATACAAAAAATTTTCTGAAAATGTTGTGACTATATGACTTCAAGTTATGTGTCACTTGGTAGTTTTATGAATTCAGTGATAAAGGACTAAAATCCTTTTCGAGGCTACAATTTTATAAAGCAGAATGTTGTATAATGTAAGAGATCACAAAATCACTCAATAAATGATTAATATGCCAACATCAATCACAAAAGAATAGCACCTATTGTGCCTTTCCTCTTATTGTAGATGAGAAAAGCCACCATGTGGCATATTAATACTTTTGGGGGACATTAGGAAATATGGAGTAAATAAAGGAGAAGTTAAAAGGTCAATAATTTTATTTAAAAGTGGTTTTCTAATTATCTTGCATTCACAAATGTGACATGTTTTATTTTTAAAAAATCATGTTGGCCTTTCTAAAAATGCAGTGCTCTGTATTGCGGTTATAACACCAAGGCGTTACGTGGGCAGATGCAAACATTTCAACATTCGGATTATGAGTAGTGCTGTGATCCTATGCCAAACTCAATCATATCGTTTATTTCAAAGTAATGTCTAGAGGGCGGCCCAGCAGGGAGTATGGCTTCCCCTGACGTTGCTGGAGAGACTCCGTGGACCGATGCAGGGGGCTGGATGGCCAAAGACAACTGGAGTGTTTGCTAAGGATGTTGTCTACAGCCCACCTTTTTTGAAAGTGAGAGGCCCACCAGAGCCTTATGGCTGCAGACGATGGGCAAAGTAGAAGACAGAAAACATATAAAGGAGAGAATACCCCAATTTGGAATGTAAGCAAATTTAGAAAGAAACCAGAGTTACAGGCTTAGTTAACAGAGATGAGATTCCCATTTAAGTTTGACTTTTTACCATCTGTGAATGCTTTAAAATGTATACATGTGTGTGTGCGCACGTGTGTGTGTGTGTGTGTCTAGTGGGGCTGAATATATATGTATACACACACACATATACACACACACACACACACACATACACATGCATACACACACATCATAGATTTATGTGTCTGCATTATATTCACTGTTCTTTAACAGGCTTGTTTGGTGTGAGAAGCATTATATAGAACATGCCATTCTTTTCAGAATTTAGTGTTTTGGTAGCCTGAAATAACACACAACACATCCATAGAAAATAACTACTGATTGTCTACATGGCTCTATATTCTGCAATACCCTGTACATTACTATGAAAATATGTCCAGCTTAGTGTTTCCAGGAAGAGAGAGACAGAGAGAGTGAGAAACAAAGAGAGAGAGAGAGAGAGTTGATTTTGCCTTCAGCATGTTTATAGTGTACGTATACAACCTTAATAGTCTTTTATTTTACTGGTATAAGAGTGTCAGTAACACGACACATACTGTTAGCACTACTGCTCTGAAATTCGGTTTGCTTAGAGTTCATTTCCATGAGGCTGGGCCTGGACCTCTCACGGGGGACCCGGCTGCAGGAGGCATTGAGGGTGGGGAACCTCATGGCGTGGGGGAGGACAGAGTACTGTGTGTTCCCAAGAAGAGTTTATAAATATTCTTTCAAAATTGTCTAGCACGTTCAAAGGCATTTTTAATATTGCTTTAATTTAATATTGGCACAGAGCAATGTGTCTTCACAGTATTTTCCCCTAAATCCGTGTTTGTAGCGTCTAACACACAAAGGGTGGAAACAGAAAAAAATGTCAGCTATGCCTTTCATATTCTGAAACGAGACCACATATAGATGTAGAAAGTCATGTTCAAGAGGTTCATACACATAGACTCACGCATCCCACATATCAGGGTCAGAGGTGTACAATCAGAGGCAGCTTTTAGTCGAAGGGGCCATAAAGAGATCATACACTTTATTCTGTCCTTCTTTTATCTCTAACCCCCACCCCGATCCCCACCCTCTAGGACACAGGAGCCAGAATGACCTAAACAGCCAATAGCATTTTGGGGTTAGTCTGACTAGTGACATCCACACTTTCTGAGCATGGATCAGGCCTCTTCTGCCATGTGCAACCCTCGGGGCCCCTCCCGACTGCTCTCTGCATCTCACACCCTAACTTGGAGCCACAGGTGGGCTGCCCATCTCAGGACAGCAGGGCAGAACTGGGGCTCTGGGTGGGACACTCCATCTTCTGGTAGAGGACCACCTATTGTCCAACCTGGGCCAATCAGTTCCCTGCCCTACGTGGGCAGGCCCTGGGCAGGGGGAGCCCCTTCCACCTGCCTCCCTCCTGGATGGACCCTCGGAGGGCTTCCTGGGACCCCAGAGGGTCTGCCCCTTTTTCTAGGTCCCTTGCCTGAACCAGTAGCCCACACTCTCCTGCTTCCAGGTGTGCATAGCCCTGGAGCCCCAGGGAGGCTGGGGAAGGACACCGGGGGGTGCCTCCTCATTGGTAGGGCAGGCTCCTCTCAGAATCTGAAAGGGAAATGGAGAATGGACTGTGACTGCCTTTGGGGTCCCCTTCAGTTAGGGCACACCATTCCTTGACTGGACTAGAGGCCTAAGGGAGGAAGCTAAGAAGTCTTCACTTTGGGAATCCACCCTTTTCACAACCTCCCTAGGCCTGGGGACCTTCCCAGGAGGTTCTCTGAGGCAGGATCTGGACCGACCTAAGCAAGGAGGATGGTAGGGTTAGTGGATGGAGGTCTTAAAGATGTCCTCCATCAAGACAATTGCTTGGCTTGTTAAGCTAATTTTTTTCTGTAGGAACCTCTTTTGGCACTTCAGTATTTGTCTGTTTCCAGGATCTTCTCTATATTTCTTCTGTGAGAAACACTAACCCCTCCCCAGGCACAAGAATGTCTCAGGGGAAGGAGAGACAGGTCATGTGTTCACAAGGGCAAAAAAAGGCTTCATGTAATTTACAATATTATATATACATGTACAGAAATACATACATCCCTTGCAGCAATCATTTCTTGAGTAACTACTATGAAATTCACCTGTTAGGTGCATTGTAAACTATGAGATCAACAAAAATAGATGAATTACTTTGAATTAAATTATAATGTCCACAAAAGCCCACATAAATCTCTCCCCATATTTTGACTAATGAAGGTACATTCAAAATAAATCTCCTTGAGATCCATGATTGTTGCACATTTCAAATACAAATTTTCATAAACTCTAAAACCATTAAAAATATTGCTCCAGAAGTAGCAGATTAGCAATTAGAATACATTAAAAAGGCCAGTATGGTGGTAAAGGAGCTAGCACCCTCTTCCATGGACACTTAAATGCAAAACACATACCAAAACCAGACAAAGACACATCAAAAATAAAACTATGGGACAAAATCCCTGATGGATATTGATGCAAAAATTCTCAACAAAATACTAGCAACCTCAACTCAACCACACATTAAAAAGGTCATCATGATCAGGTAGGATTTCTCTCAGGGATGCAAGGATGGTTCAACACTGGCAAGTCAATCAATGTCATACATCATATCAACAGAATGAAGGATAAAAACCACATGATAATTTCAATTTATGCTGAAAATCATTTGATAAACATCAACATCCCTTCATGATAAAAATCTTCATATAGAAATAACATTCTTTGACACAATTAAATCCATATATGACAGAACCACAGGTAGTTTCATATTGAATGGGAGAAAATAAAAAATCTTTCCTCTAAGATCTAGAATATGTAAAGGATGCTTAGTGTCACCACTGTTATTCAACATAGTACTGGGGGTCCTAGTTAGAGCAATAAGACAAGAGAAAGAAATCAAGGGCATCCAGACTGGAAAGGAAGAAGTAAAATTATCCTTGTTTGCAAATGATATGATTTTATATTTGGAAAAATGTGTAGAATCCACCAAAAAATACCTTTTAAACTGATGAATTCAATAAAGTTGCAGGATACAAAATCAACAAACAAAAATTAGTGGCATTTTATGTGTGGAACAGCAAACAATCTATAAAAGAAATTAAGACAAAATCCCATTTATAATAGCTACAAATAAACTACCTAGAAATTAACTTAACCAAAGAACTGAAAGTTCTCTACAATGAAAACTAAACTATAAAACATTGATGTAAGAAATTGAAGGCATTCATCACAGAAATAGAAAAGACAATTCTAAAATATATATGAATCACAAAATACACAGAATAGCCAAAGCTATTCTAAGCAAAAAAGAATAAAACTGAAGAAATCACATTACCTGACTTCAGATTACACTACAGAGCTATAGTGAACAAAATAGTATAATGCTGGCATAAAAACAGACACATAGACCAGTGGAACAGAACAGAAAAGCCAGAAATAAATCCACAAATCTATAATGAACTCATTTTTGACAAAATTTTCAAGAACACGCACTGAGGAAAGGACAGTCTCTTCAGTAAACAGTGCTGGGAAAAGTAGATATCTGTATGCAGAAGAATGAAACTACACCCCATCTCTTTCTATACACAAAAAGCAAATCAAAATAGATTGAATATTTAAATCTAAGACCTCAAACTATGAATCTACTAAAAGAAAATTTTGAGGAAACACTCCAAGATACTGGTCTGGGCAAAGACTTCTTCAGTAATACCCCAAAGGCAAAGGCAACCAAAGCAAAAATGGACAAATGGGATCACATCAAGTTAAAAAGCCTCTGCACAGCAAAGGAAACAATCAACAAAGAGACAACCCACAGATCGGGAGAAAATATTTGCAAACCACCAATCTGAGAAGGGACAAATAACCAGAATATATAGGGAGCTCAAACTACTCTACAGGAAAAATCTAATAATCAAATTTAAAAATGGGCAAAAGACCTAAATAGGCATTTCTCAAAAGAAGACATCCAAACAGGTATATGGAAAGCTGCTCAACATCACGCAAGTCAGAGAAATGCAGATCAAAACTACTATGAGATATCATTTTACCCCAGTTAAAATAGTTTTTATTCAAAATACAGGCAATAACAAATGCTGATGGGCATGTGGAACAAAGGGCCCCTTGTGCACTGTTAGTGAGAATGTAAATTAGGACAATCACTGAGGAGAACAGTTTGGAGGTTCCTCAAATACCCAAAAGTAGAGCCACCATAGGCCCACTGCTAGGCATATACCCAAAAGAAAGGAAATCAGTATATCAAAGAGATATCTGCAGTCCCATGTTTATCGTAGCACTGTTCCCAGAGGCCAAGATATGAAATCAATCTAAGCCTCCACCAACAGACACATGGATAAAGAAAATGGGGTGCACACGCACAATGGAGTGCTATTCTGCTATGAAAAAGAAAGAATGGGATCCTGTCATTTGCAAGAGCATGGATGGAACTGGAGGTCATTATGTTAAGTGAAATGAACCAGGCACAGAAAGACAAGCGTCACATGCTCTCACTTATTTGTAGGAACTGAAACATTTGAACTTATGGATATAGAGGTGGTTACCAGAGTCTGGAAGGGAAGCGGGAGTGAACAGAGTGAGGATGCCTAAGGCTTACAAACAGTCATTAGAAAGAATGAGTAAGATCTAGTATTTGATAGCACAACAGGGTGACTATACTCAAAAATAATTTAACTGTACATTTTTAAATAACTAAAAGAGTATAATTAGATAGTTGGTAACACCAAGGAGAAATGCTTGAGTGATGGACAACCCATTTACCCTGAGGAGATTATTACCTATTGCCTGTATCAAAAACATCTCATGTAACCCCAAAATATATACACTTACCATGTGCCCACAAAATTAAAAATAAAATTTTAAAAATATTCCCGCTAAAATTCAACTTAACAAATAAGTTGTACGTGAAGTTTCAGTTTCTAAAGAAATTATTAAAGCATTTTATGCTAATAGAGAAAAAAATAGTCAGTGCTACCTGAGCCAGTCATTTTTGGGGAAGATCATTGCTGTGAGTCCAGGAATGCTCCCAGTTAGGACCCCTGTGGGGTCACCCAGGAAGAACCAGACCTGGTGGATTTTGTTGACCCAAACCGGAAAGTCAACATCCATTTTTCCCACACAGTGGCATACTGCAGAGTGAGTGTGAAGGTTTAGATCCTCTGAAACTACCCCCTCAAGTCATTCCTGAGACACAGGAGAGTGCGTGGGTACGTGTGTATACATATGTGAGTCCTAAATGGTTTCAGCCACTTGGGATGCAGAAATCTCCCTCCTGGGAGAAACCTGCTTGGGTTTATAATAAATCAATATCCCCTGAGAAATCCTGGTTCCCAGGAACTCTGCTGTGTTTGCTAACTGTCTGCAGAGAATCCAGGCTCTCTGGAGGCCCCCAAAACAACCCCGTGTTGTGCAAACAAAGCCTCTGGACAGCAGCATAGCCCCTACAATGTCTTCCCTAGTTGCAGATGGCAGACACTGAGTATGAAATAAAGGAGGTTATAGTTAAATAACTGCGATGAGGAAATATTTCCCTGAGTCGGGAGGCAGGATTCCTGCCGTCCAGTTCATAATTAAGCAATAATCCCAAGAAACGCAGCCATTACCAGCAGTTAATGACGACTTTGTTGGTTAACAGCTCGACCTGAAGCTGAAGATTGTTAACACTCTATCAAACTCCTTGTTAAGAGTGCTAAGTTTTTATTTAAACACGCTTGGATCGCAGCTGGAGAGCTGTGGGGGCATCAGGCATCCCCCAGTGGCTAATGACCAGTTTTTTTCCATCAGTCAGAGCACCAGGCACATTCCATTATGTTTATATAATAGTTGTTAACTGCCGCACACTGGTGCCACTTTGTATGGGGACCTCATGTGACACGAGGTTCAACTCCTTCTCCTCCCCTTGCACCAAAGACATATTTGCAGTTGTTTTCCTTGTTATTGATGTTGCCAACATTTTGACTTCTGTGATTTACCTAAGGCATGTTTTGGAATTTAAGGGAATGCACAGGAAAGGCTAGACACATCAGATTGAAGTGGGGACATGTTATCAGCCTGAAGGCTTACCCAAGCCACACCTGAAGGGTGCAAGGCCACGGCAGCCTCCTGAGAACTCCAGGCCTTCTCTTTGAAGGTGGTCAATCGTCAATGCAATTGTCATCAGAAACATGTCATAGTTATTAGCCAAAGAGCTATTTTACCTTTAGGATTCTGCATTGGTTGGAAGCTATCCTCACATAAACCTGCTGCAAATGCTTTCATCTCTTCTCCCTTTTCTTTAGCAGAAATGAGAGGCCTGCAGTGGGAATGTCAAGCTGCCTTTAGTCAATCATTAGACTCATCAGAGGAAGCCAGAGCAGGTAGGAGCTTCCAGAGAGGAACCTGGGTGTCTGTATGTGTTCAGGTGTGCCGGAAGACAGCGGGATTCTCCACCATCTGCATAGAGATGAACTTGGGTTCCTGGGCATGTTCAGGTGTGTGTGGAGACTGTGGGATTCTCCACTGTCTGCATCGAGATGAACCTGGGCACCTAGTCACGTTCAGGTGTGGAGAAAGACAGTGGGATTCTCCACCATCTGCACAGAGATGAACTTGGCCACCTGGGCATGTTCAGGTGTGCATGGAGACAGCAGGATTCTCCAGCATCTGCATGGAGATGAACCTGGGAACGTGGGCATGTTCAGGTGTGCGGGAAGACAGTGGGATTCTCCACTATCCACATAGAGATAAACTTGGCAACCTGGGCACGTTTAGTTGTGCAGGAAGACAGTAGAATTCTCCACCATGTGTATAGAGATGAACCTGGGCACCTGGGTGTGTTCATGTGTGTGGGAAGACACCGGGATTCTCCACCTTCCGCATGGAGATGAACCTGGTCAACCTGGGCGCCTGGACATGTTCAGGTGTGCGGGGAGACAGTGGGATTCTCCACCATCTGCATAGAGATGAACCTGAGCACCTGGGAGTGTTCAGGTGTGTGTGGAGACAGTGGGATTTCTCCACCTTCCGCATGGAGATGAACCTGGTCACCTGGGCGTGTTCTGGTGTGTGGGAAGATAGCGGGATTCTCCATCATCTGCAAATAGATAAACCTGGCCACCTGGGCATGTTCAGGTGTGCAGAAAGACAGCGGAATTCTCTACTATCTGCATGGAGCCGTGACGCACACTTCTTTCTTATGACTGGAAGAAAAAGTTCAATCAAAGGAACCCACGCGGACAGGCTCAGGTGTATTGCTGACCCTGTTCCGTGTTCCCATCGTTCACATGGAGTCCACACAGCTCTGCCCTAGCCCTGCCAAGTTAGCATCCCACGAACCCACTCCTTTGTGGCTTCTGTCAGAGGCATCCAGAATTCATTATCATATTAATGTCAGGACGGGCTCCCCTGGAACTCTGAGTTTTGTCTGTGCAGGGGCTTCCCGGGGCATTGGAGAAGCAGTGCAAAGCCTTTGGAGCAGGAGGCATTCAGTGCGAGGTACAGATGGGCCAGGCCCTTTGTTCTGCGTGGCCTGGTGGGGGGGCTGTTCTGGGAAGCAGCCAGCCTGCCTTGGTCTCAGTGAACATGGCCGTGCCATTGTGTGCGTTTAATTGTCACTATGTGCCTGGAATCTGAGGGGTGCTCTGGAGGATGAGGACAAGTACTGGGAGCCCTCTGCCAGACCGAACAGAGGCCCAGTGCTCCTGCATTCAGTCCCTGTCGCCTTTGCTCAAAGAGGGATCCTCCTGACAAAGCAATTAAAAAGAATGACTTGTTTACAAAGCCATCTATCCAGAAACCCCAGGATGATCTCTCTGGCACTTTCACACATGGCTGTCTTAACAGGTTCTCCTACTACAAAGCAATTATTTAGACCCTGAGATATCAAGACAGGTGGACAAATAAAAAACTGACCACAGTGCCTCCTGAAAGGAGACTAAGGGGCCATGTGGTATTTCCTGTCTCTTTTAGAGACAGGGTCTTCCTCTGTTGCCCAGGCTGGAGTGCAGTGATGGGACTGTGGCTCACTGCAGCCTTGACCTCCTGGCCCAAAGCAATCCTCCCACCTCAGCCTTCCAGAGTGTTGGGATTACAGGTGTGAGCCACTGCACCCAGCCTGAATTTCCCCTTTGGAAATGCCATTGTCCCCCACTACATGCTGAGGCATCTGCTTTACAGCCACCTCGTGTCTTTGGTTATATAGAAGATCTTTCCTTGCCAGGCAAGACTCAGTCCAGTGAAAACCCTCACTGGGCATGGCCTGGTGTTCTGTCTGCTGACAACACAGCTGTCCAAAGGCAAGGGGTTAGGATTTTCTAAAGCATGTTTCTTAGCATGGCAGTGACACAATGAGTTATTTGTTACATTTAGACAGAGCCCAAATTTTTCCTTTTAGTCATGGGTTACTTTTTTTAAAGTGAGTTTTAAGTAAATGCTTACAAAGAACCCAGGGTGAAGATCTGGGCTGGTCTCAGGTCGCGTTTCTTGGATTTCCCCTCCAGAGGCTCGTCCCTTGTCTGCCCTACGTGCCCTCCTGATGCATCCCTTCTCCTGTTCCAGCAGTGACACCCTTTCACCTGCACCTTGCTGCCACACCCTCGACATTCCTGAAGTCATTTATCTTCTGATTCATCCAGGACGGCTTCCTTCCAGATGCAGCTGGGCCTCTGCCTTTATGCAGGAACCCATCAGAGAAATCACACTGCCTTCTCATCACCTGCCTTTCTGTATTTAGAGGGCTGTGTGCACCGCAGTACTAAGAATTTAATTAGGTTCTTCGGTTGCTTACGGAGATGTACTTTCATCATTTCAATGAAGTCCAACGTCTCAACAGAAGAAAGAGCATCTCTGTCTGTTCTCCTGTCCTCATGGTATCCGTGTGGGTGGCCTCACCCCGGCAGATATTTGGGCACTTGGCCCTGAGTGAATGCTTGGCATGTATGACCCTACTGTGCCATTCGCTCAAGCTTCTGTGCTTCTCAAGTCTTTAGACCTGGCATTTCTCTCTTGGCACAACCTGACCCTTTTCCATCTTCTTTGTCAGATACCATAGCAAAAGATGTGCACATGGAAGCATCTTCTCCACTTTCTAATGATTGTCTTGTTAAATTAAATTCATTTTAAAGCTGTCTCTTTCCATATTTTAAGTGTGCACTACAGGTCTCTCTGTACATGGTGAACTGAAACCTAACTGGATGTGTAGATAGACTGTAACCTGCTCTTGTGCCAATCACCAAGTTTTGGCCAATCACAGGTGGTCCACTGTTCAAGCCAGGTTCAAATAAGGCAGCCTGAGGTGTTTCTGTGCCTTACTTCCTTTGTTCTGTCCATAAATCCTCCCTGACTGCACAGCGCTGCAGTCTCTCTGCATCTGTTCCACTTCGGGGACTGCCAGATTCTTGAATTGTTCTTTGCTCAGTTAAACTCCCTTAAACTTAATTGTCTGAAGTTTTTCTTTTAACAGTTTTTGACCATCAGATGAGAGGGTGAATTTGAAATGCTCTTAGGGGGTCTAGGACTTTGCCTTTGATTTTCATTTCATTTTACGTTATTCTGATATGAAATCAGCTCCAGTGGTCTCCTCATGGGACTCCTGGGGGCCATGGTCCTCAGAGAGCTCACTGACAGTCTACTGAAAGAACTGGAGCCTGCAAGAGTATAACTGCTCTTGTGGAAGGGTGGCTGCTCCTACCGTGGGAACTCCTCACCCACCCATCCATACCCATTTTTTCCCTCCCTGTCTCTGAGCTGCCCTCTTGACTCTGGCCTAGTTTCTCCAACTCTGACCACTTTTGTCTCTTTATACAACACGGCCTCCTCCCATGTGGTACCTCAGGGAGCCACTGGCCATTTCTGGGCACTCTTCAGTGGGTGGGCATCTAAGCCACTTCCAGTAAACACAGCCCCCTTGCCTGCAGACACCTGCCTTCTGCCATCAACCTTATTAGGCCTTTAGCTCAGATTCCCCGGTGCGAACCCATGGCCCTCTTCCAATAGGCCATCCTCCTCAGCCCGGAACCAGAGTATTTGAAATGGACGTGCCGGGACTCTCCCATTCCGACTGTGTTTTCAAATTCATGTCTTCACTGGAGGGTGTTTTCCTTTCATTTTGATGCAGCAGTTTTCACCACGACCCCTGCCATCCTCCCAGCGAGACCTTCTCCTGACTCCGAGCTGCCTCCCTCTGTCCCTGTCTCACTCCCCACCCATGTCAATCCTGCCTCAGACACTTCTTCCTGCTCCTGTCTTCACCCATGCTCCTCGGTGTCCCCTCCACTTCCACCGCCTCCATGGGAGGGACTTCCCTGTGATCGACTCTTCTCTGGAGCTCCAAGCCTGGATTCGCAAGCTGGACCTTCTTGGAGTCTCACAAATAAAATGCATCCCAAACGCATCCTTAACACTTTTGCCCAGACCCTTATAACCCTCTTGATTCCTCTGTTTGTATTAATGAGGTCCACATTTTTCACTAAACTCGGAGCAAAGTCTTTTTTTGTTTTTCTTTCAACTTTTAGGTTCAAGGGTACAAGTGCAGGTTTGTTGCATAGATAAACTTATGTCATGGGAGTTTGTTGTATAGATTACTTCATCACCCAGTATTAAGACTAGTACCCATTAGTTATTTTCCTGATCCCCTCCCTCCTCCCCCCACACACCCCTTGAAAGATCCCAGTGTCTGTTGCTAGCCTATATGTGTCTATGTGTTTTCATCATTTAGCTCCCATAAGCTCTCTCACTTACAAGAAGTGAGAACATGTGGTATTTGTTTCTCTGTTCCTGCATTAGTGTGCTAAGATAATAGCCTCCAACTCAATTCATGTCCCCAAGAAGGACATGATCTTATTCTTTTTTATGGCTGCGTAGTATTCCACAGTGTATATATACCACATTTTCTTTATCCAGTCTATCGTTGATGAGCATTTAGGTTGGTTCCATGTCTCTGCTATTGTAAATAGTGCTGCAATAAACAAATGCATGCATGTGTTTTTATAATAGAATGATTTACATTCCTTTGGGTATATACCCCGTAATGGGACTGCTGGGTTGAATCATCTGTCTTTAGGTCTTTGAGGAATCTCCACACTGTCTTCCATAGTGGCTAAAATAATATACACTCCCAACAAGAGTGTATAAGCACTTCTTTTTCTCTACAACCTCACCAGTATCTGTTATTTTTTGCCTGTATAAAGTAGCCATTCTGATTGGTGTGAGATGGTATCTTATTGTGATTTTGATTTGCATTTCCCTAATGATCAGTGATGTTGAGTTTTTTTTCATATGCTTGTTGGCCACATGTATGTCTTCTTTTTAAAAGCATCTGTTCATGTCCTTTGCTCAATTTTTTATGTTTTTCTTATACATTTGTTTAAGTTCCTTATAGATGCTGGATGTTAGACTTCATCAGATGCATAGTTTGCAAAAACTTCCTCCCATTCTGTAGGTTGTCTTTTTATTCTGTTAATACTTTCTTTTGCTGCAGACCAGCCTGGAAGTCATCTTTGATTCTTTTTGTTTCCGTGTGCACCCAAAGAGTCACCGTGAGAGATTGATACTACTACCACCACTTCTCTCCTATATTGTACTTGTTCTCTATTTTCCAATAAATCATTGCCCCCACTGCCTGAAATGCAACAATAGCCCCCTTAATGGTGGTCCGGCCTCCCTTACATCTCAATCATGCTCATGCCTTCCTCCCATCAGTTCTTTCATGCTTGATAGGTGCCATGGTAGTACCGGGGAGTGGCAATGAGCATCCTTTTATATTCTCAGCTTTTTCACTCCTATCCACCATCTTTCCTTCAGTCAACTGATTTTTGTCTCATGTCAGTGCCATTTGCTTCTCTCATGGGTGCATTCTGTCACCGAGAAGCAAGGCACAAAAGTAAAATAGTCACAATTAGCAATGTAATCGTGGTGGACCTGGGCAGCAAGATAGAGAAACAGGGTTAGGAGAGCTCCTCCCAGAAACAGGACGCTGCTTGGAGCAGGATGAGAGCATCAGGGAGCTCTCCTGAAGAAAGAGCTTTTGAGTCCGGGTCTGGAGGATGAGAATGTGCCAGCCAAGGAAGGAAGCAAGAAACTGGGCCCTGCAGAAAGGGGTGCATGGGCTGCTCTGAGAAGGGGCGAAGCTCCCTGCAGAGCCCGGGATAAGCTCCAGCGGAGAAGCGCAGGGAGGAGAAGGCAGAGACCAGGAGGAGACTAAAGACGACCACCCCAGGCTGGGATCCTGCAGGGGCCGTGCAGATCCGATTAGGCTTTGGTGTTTATCCTAAAAGCTCTCATCCTACTACCCTCATTGTGCTTTTCCCTTTGGGATGAAGGGGGTTATGCAGGCACAGAAGGATCAGACCTGCAGCTTTGGCAATCCCTGCTGGCTGCAGGGAACCGAGGCTGAACAGGATGGCACTGGTGGAGGCAGGGTGTTCCAGGGTGAGTCAGAGGTCCTGGTCTCAAACTACTGCATATGAGGACAATGTCTCCTCTGCTGTATGAGAGGCTGAGTTCAGGGGACATAAATTATGTAATTATAGGAATGAACCAAGCAAAGAATGGCAATGGCCTGGGCCAATTATCTCTGGCGCTAAGAACATCCGTTTCAAAAGCCTGTGGAAAAATTGTATAATTTCTCCATGGTGGGAGAGAAGTTGCTTCTCCGCGTTCACTGATTGAGGATGACAGGACAAGGGCAGCCTTAGAAACCCTTGGGCTGCCAGGGCTGGTGGCCTGGGCTGATGAAGACCTGGAAGCTGGCACCCCACTCTGCACACACCTGGGGCTCCGTAGGTTGTCTGTGGGGTCCCCTAAGTCTGCTGAACATCTCTGGAACCCAGAACCGGCTTTCTCTTCTCATAAGACACCCAGCCCCCCAGACGAGAGACATATGCACAAGCCAACAACTGCCTGCACTCGGGAAACCAGGTTTCAACACATAGCTGCACTGAGAAAATACACTTCAAGATATGGGGAACAAAACAAAGCAGCAGTAAAAAGGCTCGACAGTTTTCTCTATATACTTTTTCCTGATTTTTGAGTTATGTGATTGAAACTTAAGTTATGTGTTTGAATATTGTGAACAGTTTTAGTCTATTTTTTTTTTTTTTTGTTAAAAACCATAGGCCCACGATTTGGATAAAATGGATAGAAATTTGAAAAACATAGGCATATAGGATGCAGTAATCCAGTTACATGACATTGCAAGGGATCTCACCACTTATATAAAGTAAGTTTCACCCTGGACTTACGATGTCAGTCATGTAAGAATTGTTGCTAGGAATATTTTTTCTTGTGTTATGAGAATGCTTTTAAAAATAATGTTCAAAGACATTTAAAAAGTATGATTAATAAGTTTGATACTTGAACATGTACATGGCCAAGTACAAATTTGTATCTCATTGACTTAAGGACATATGTGATTCTGCCCTATCTCCATATGATAGAAACAAAATATGGTGCTAAATAATCAAATGCACATGAAATCCTGCACAGCTCAAATAGGCAACATGAATTTTTCCTACAGTTCTGAGGCCCATTGCTTTACTGAGAATTAGAACGCTCAGATTTCATACTAAACTTTTCTTTGTGGAGGGATGTAAACCAGTCTCTGACACGTTAAAAGTGTTATATTTGAAATAATCATCATAATAATTTAGGACTAAAGAAACCCATACACTTCTCAAATGAAATTATTTTTCTTATTGTTCATATAAGATTCGTCCCACGTCTTTTGTGAGGAGCTCTAGGTTGTTTGCTTCATGTTGTTTTCAGTGTAAATAAACAAAGCTGGGGCATAGGTAGTGATCTCCCCGTAACAGTTCATGGTTCCTGAGTGACCTGAACAACTGCCAGCCTGGTCAGGATCCTGGTTAGGAAGGAGGCCCTGGCACCTCCTGCTTCAGCCAAGAGACCTGGCCATTTCTGTCTCGGTTTGTCTCTCTTGTGAGTCATGTCCCTGACACGGTTTAGACGGTGAGCCCCCCAACTCTGTATTCAAGAACACACTCCTTCCATGGCATAGACAAATACAAGCAGGGAATTAAAAAGCGAATATCCTATGCTTTCTCTTAAGGTAGACATTAGCATAGTAAACTAACTGTAAAAGTCATACGAATACTAAGGAACACAGCTCCCAAACCCAAACATGCAATGCCCCTTTTCAGCAATTATATCCAGATTCTCATGTCATAAAGCTGCCCAACAAAAAGAAATGGAAGGGCTCGATTATGTCATTAGCATTTAATTCCTAATCAATTTTCTAGGGAGAAGAATTGGTGGTTTGAAACACAAATATCTCCAGCCAGAATTTAATAATCTGTGAGTTATGTATTGACATCAAGAACACACAGACACAGCTCTGCACAGAAGTTATTGCCGTGTGAGTCACATATTAAAACATCACCACTTCCCCTTGTTTTCAGTGTGAAGATGATCATTTTCCCCATCTATCTACCTCTCAAGTCCGAGGTGAATCCACGACCGCACACTCATCATCATTATATCTGCCTCACTCCCTCCCTGCCTTGATTCCATGCTCATTTCATCCAGCCTCTGTGGATTTCTCTCTCCGCATAATCAAACTGCTGTATCAAACACAGAGGAAGTCTATAGTGGGCAGAATATATCAATTAAAAAGTGCGAGTTAGAAAAAAAAAGAAAAGGCTTTCATGTGCCCACATGTCCCTGAGCTGGATTAGCGTGGCTGGGAGCAGGTTGAGTATCAGCGCATCGCCCGGGGAAAGTTCGTAGGCAACATTCATTTGCACAACCAGCACACTTGAAAGACTCCAGCGTAGGGCTGTGTTCCTGGCCGCAACAAAACACCTGCTTGAAGTGGAGACAAAATGCCAAGCTGGAGAGAGTTCAAAAGAACAGGGTGACAATCACACAGTGTTGAACAACAGCAACGGCAACCCAATCACTGCAGCCTTTTGTCCATGCCTGCTTGATTGGGAAAGGCCCTGGCTTGGTGCGGCTCGGCGATGTTTCTAGCAGTGCACTGACCTTTTCTGTTGAATCAAGACCAAATCATGATGGGTTGAAAAGACGTGTCAGGTCCAATTCAGACATACTGAACCACACATTCAGAGCCAGAAAACATAAAGAGTTCCATTGCCCGGGGACAATCCAATTGACCTATGTTTTGTGGCTTTTCTTCACTTCTCCCCATGCCTGGAGGCACCTAGACAGCCCTTATAGTAAGTACCATGGTTCCTGAAAGAGCGGAATACCTCCAGGGGCCAGCCCAGGGTAATTCTAGGCAGCTTGATGGAGAAGTAGGTCTTTTTCAAAATGTCTCTTGAAGGGCCAGAAGCAAAACTTACCCAAGTCTTTATAGTATAGCCATACTCAGAATTGCCTGGGAGATCTGTGATGTCTATGAGCCAGATGTACCAATGCTCAAAAAAAAAACCATAGACACACACCCTGTGATAAAAGTTGAAGCTCTATTTAAATTCTGATTTAAAATGTGGGCAGGAGATATCAGGATGCAAAGGAAAGATGATGAGGTGGGAGATGACCCTGAAAGGCAGAAATGAAAGGGAAGATCCCAGAAGGGAGTCTTGGTTCCAGGACTTTGCAAGAAACAAGCCTCTGCCTGTTCAAAACTCAAGAAATCAAGTTACTTTTTCTTCAGAATTAATTTTAAAATTCTCGCTCAATGAACAGGCATTCCCTTCTCCAAGACCATGAGAAGTCATATATACCATGTTCCTTTCTTTGCTGTTATTGCCAGAAGATACAGAATTAGGTGAGTATAATTTCATGAATATAATGGTATCAGGGCATAGAAGATTCTTAATTCCTTAATAAAGAATTCAAATATCAAGCACACCTCCCACCCCCCACCTTTATTAAACATTAATGCATTTTGTATGCTTTTCATATATTGTACTCAAATAAAATTCAAGTTCCTCATTAGCACCTTTCTAAGAAACCCAGCAATATTATGTTCCTGTTTTTGCAGAACAAAGGCACTGACAAAGTCTGTGGGAGGCAGACCGTTCTCCACTTGCGTCTGAGCAGGTGGAATGCCTATGCCCTTAGAAGGGGCTGCGTTGTGCTGTGAGGCTGGGGTCCTCATGCCACTCTGTGTCCACCAGCAGCCTCGGGAACTCAGGTAAGTCCTCTAACATCATGGCCTGCCTGTATCCTCATCCAGGTCAGATGAGAAGTTCAGGATAAATCCTCCCTTCTTGCTCTTTTCACCTTGGATACAATTTATAATTTAAAAACACTTGAGTGAAGGAGAAGAGAGAACATGAAAGTCAGAGGGCTTAATGGCCAAAAAAATTATGTCAAGATTCTTATTTGGGAAATCCACTCAGTGTGATGGCATACGCTGTAAAGCAAATATGAGCATCATTTTTGGCAGACTCACCCACTGGTCAGGGCTGGCAGATGAAGCCCAAGGGCCTGAAGACATTTTCCAGGAGTTAGAACCCTCCCTCCTCCACCGCTTGGTCTTGGCCTGTCATCTGAACATCATGTCTTTGCTTAAAATTCTGACAGCTCTCAAAATGCAAATATCCCTGGGGTAAGTTTGTGGCATCTGAGAAAAATGATCAATCTATTAAGCTTAGTGCAGACTATCCTGAAGGTGAGAGAAGAAGTGGAAGGTGTGCAGAAAGGTCTGTCTCCTGAGGAAGGAGGGGTAAGAGGGCCGAAATGGGGAGACGCAGAGGAGCATGTCTCCTCTCATCCGCTTGCTGCAATGTCTTACACGGGTGAACTCTACTCACTGCTTCAGGTCTTAGTTCTCTAAGCCAGGAGGTACTATTCATCAATTTTAAAATAAATTAGGGTGTTTTTCCTCAACAAATGTGTGATCCTTGCATGCCTAAACATTTTTTTTTCAATTCATTTGGCAACAAATGACGGCCTACGAAGCCAATTTGTTCCTCTCACTTAAAAATAAATTCTGGATTCAGATCATTAGAGCTGCTCTTGGGAGAATATGATAATAGAGGTTTCCGTTAGTGGAAAGAAATTCTCTCCCACTATAATATCAAGATATAAATTGTGGGAAGTGCCCTTTTATTTTCAGACTGGATGCCTTGTGATTTATATTTACACTTTTCTGTGCAATCTTTTTTTAAAGAAGTGATAAAACAAGGACCTCTGTATCTATATTTTTATTTCCTTCGTATGAAGGACCACAGCATACAAAATGCAAACGGAAAGAAGAGAATCAAGTTATTATCTTGACTGATATCCTCTACCTACCAGTCAAGATCATCATTCGATTCTATTCTTTTATCAAGATTAAATATCAAGATTATTTACTCTCATTCATTCAAAATTAATGAACATTATTTTTACAGCAGTTTTAATTTTGTAGCAAAATTGAGCAGAGAGGACAGTTTCTGTACACCCCAGCCACCACCCATGCGTGGCTTCCCCATTATCAACATTCTCCAGCAGGGTGATCTGTGTGTTACAATTAATAAACCTGCATCGATACATCGTCATCACCAAAGTTGGTGTGTTACATTAGGGTTCACTTCTGAGGTACACCCTATGGGATTAGACCAATAGATGAAGACATGTATCTGCCATTATTGTATTACTCAGAGTAGTTTCTCTGCCCCAGAAATCTTGTTTTCTGTCTGTTTGTCCTTCCTTCCCCCTGCTCTGCCCCTGACAACCACTGATCTCTTCACCATCTCCATCATTTTGCCTTTTCCAAAATGCCGTAGAGTTGAATCATGTTGTATGTAGCCTCTTCTTATGGGCACCTTTTACATAGTGCTATGCTTTTCAGTTTTCCCCCTGTCATTTCATGGCTTGATAGCGTATTTCTCTTTAGCACTGAATGATGGTTCATTGCGTGGATGTACCAGAGTTTATATATCTGCTCACCTACTGAAGGACATTGTGGTTGCTTCCAAGTTTTGGCAACCATAAACAAAACTCCGTGTACAGGTTTTGTGTGAATGTAAGTTTTTAACTTATTTGGATAAATACCAAAGAGCATGCTTGCTGGATTTGATGGTTAGAATATACACAGTTTATTCCAAAGTGGCTACATCATTTTGCACTACCACCAGCAGTGGGTAAGAGTTCCTGGATCTCCACATCCTTGCCAGAATTTGGTGGTGTCAGTGTTCTGAATCTTGGGCATGCTAATAGGTGTATAGTGGTATTTTTTTTTTTTTTAATTTGCAATTACTTAATGACATCTGATATTGAACATCTTCTTATAAGCTAATTTGCCTCCTGTATATATTCTTTGGTTAAGTGTTAAAGTTTTGATCAGTATTTTTTTTTTTTTTTTTTTTTGATACAGTGTTTCACTCTTGTTGCCCAGGCTGGAGTGCAGTGGCACAATTTTGGCTCACTGCAACGTTTGCCTCCCGGATTCAAGTGATTCTCCTGCCTCAGCCTCCCAAGTAGTTGGGATTACAGTAATGTGCCACCACGCCCAGCTAATTTTTGTATTTTTAGTAAAGATGGGTTTCAACATTTTGACCTGGTTTTTAACGAGGTTATTATTTTTCTTATTGTTCAGTTTTAAGAGTTATTCGTGTATTTTGAATAACATATTATTCAAAGTACATGTTATCAGACATGTACTTTGTAAATATTTTCTCCTAGTCTGTGGGTGGTCTTTCCGCTCTCTTGACATGTTCTTTCACACAGCAGAAGTTTTAATTTTCATAAAGTCTAACTTACAGTTACAGTTTACAGTTTTCTCTTATGCTCTCTTCTACGCATTTTACTAATATTTTATTTTATATTTAGGTCCACGATTCATTTTGAGTTAATTTTTTGAAGAGTGCAATATCTGTGTCAAGTTTCATTTCTTTTTCTTTCTTTCTTTTTTTTTTTTTAATGTGGATTTCCAGTTGTCTCAGCATCATTTGTTGAAAAGACTGTCTTTGCTCTTGTTTTGTCCTGGCTCCCCTGTCAAAGATTAATTGATTATAATTGTGTGGGTTGACTTCTAGGTTCTCTATTGCATTTCATTGATCTATTTATTTATTCTTTCGCCAATATGACACTATCCTGATTACTGTAGTTTTATAGTAAGTAGAAATCATGTAGTGTCAGTCTCCCAACTCTGTTTTTTCTCCTTAAATATTGAGTTGTCCATTCTGGATCTTTTGCCTCTTCAAACAAACTGTAGAATCAGTTTGACAATATCTAAAAATTAACATGCTGGAAGTTTGATTGAGATTGCATTGAATCTATATATTAAGTTGAGAAGAACTGACATCTTGCAATATTGAATCTTCCTTCTTAATCATGTGCATAAAATATCTATCCATTTATTTAGTTCTTTGATACATTTTTCACAGTTTTGTGATTTTTCTCATAGAAATCTTATACCTGTTTTGTTAGATTTAAACCTAAATATGTTTTGGAGTTGAAATGCAAATGGCAATGTGCTTTAAATGTAAAACTTTATTTGTTCATTGCCGGTTTATAGGAAAGTGATTGACTTTTCTGTATTAACTTTGTATGCTGCAACCTTGCTATAATTCTTCATTAGTTCTAAGAGTTTTTCTGTCAATTCTTTCAAATTTTATATGTGGAAGATTATGTCATCTCTAAGCAAAGACACTTTTATTTCTTATTTCCCAATCTGTGTACCTTCTACTTACTTTTATTGTCTTATTGTATTAGTTAGGATTTCCAGTATAATGTTGAAAAGCAGCAGTGAGAAGAAACATCCTTGCTTTCTCCTTGAGCTAACGAGAAAAATTTTGAGTTTTTCACTGTTGAGCATAATGAGATCCGCAGATTCTTTGTAGATGTTCCTTAAAAAGTTGAGGAATTTTTGCTATATTTCTAGTTTCCTGAAGAGAATATTTATAATCATGAATGGATGGTGAAGTTTGCCAAAATTTTTTTTTGGAACTACTAATATGATTATGTAACTTTTGTTTTGTAGCCAGTTGATTTAATTATTAACTGATTTTCTAATGTTGAGCCAACCTTGCCTTACTGTGATAAATCCAACTTGGTCATGTAATACAAGCCTTTTTATAAACTGTTGAATTTGATTTGCTAATACTTTTTTGAGAATTTTTGCATTAATATTAATGCGATATTAGTGTGTAGTCTTCTTTCTTGAAATGTCTTTGCCTAGTTTTTGTATTAAGGTAAGATTAGCCTCAAATAATGAGTTAGTAAATGTTTCTTTTTTTATTTTTCTGAAAAAAAGATTGGAGGGAATTGGTGCAATTTCTTTCTTAAATATTCAGTAGAATTCAGCAGGCAACCTATCTGGGTCTGGTGCTTTCTGTTTTGAAAGGTTATTTAACTATTAATTCAATTTCTCTAACAGATATTGACCCATTCTGGTATTTTTATGTTTTCTTGTGCAATTTTCAACAGATTATGTCTCTTAAGATATTATTTCAGTTCCTTTAAGTTGTCAAATTTGTAAGCAAAGAATTTTTAATAATTATATTTTATTATTCTTTTAACATCCATGTGATTTTTGGTGGTATTTTCTCTTTCATTTCAAGAATTAGTAATTTGTGTATTCTCTCATATTTTAGCCAGGTTAGAGGTTTATCAATTTTATGGATCTTTTCAGAGAACCTTTTAGTTTTGTTCAGTTTTTTCTATTGATTTCTTGCTTTTAATTTTATTAATTTCTGCTCTAATTTTTATTATTTCTTTTTTTCTATATCTTTTGGGTTTAATTCGGTCTTCTCTTTCTAATTTCTTCAAGTGGAAGCTTATATTACAGGTTTTAGACTTTTTAAAAAAAATTATATTGTATGATTTTAATGCTATAAATTTCCCCCTAAGTACTGTTCCTCTATCCTACAAAATTTGATAGATTACATTTTTATTTTCATTTAGATAAAAAGTTTTTACTTTTTTTCTTGAGATTTTCCTGATGTGTTTTGTTTAAGCTCTGAATATTTTAGAATTTGCCAGCTTTCTGTTATTGATTTCTAGTTTAATTCATTGTTGTCTGAGATGAGGCATTGTATGATATCTATTCTTTTGCATTTTTAAGGTGTGTTTTATGGCTCAGGATGTGGTCTATCTTTGTGAACGTTTCATATGATCACAAGAAGGATGTGCAATCTGTCATTGTTGGATAAAATAGTCTATAGTTATCAACGAGATTCAGTTGATTGAATGAATATCCAATTGAGTTCAATATCCCTTTACTGATTTCCTACCTGCTGGACCTATTTCTAAAAGAGAAATGTTAAAATATTCAACTCTTATAATAAATTATTCCTCTTTACAGTTTTATTAGATTTTGCCTCACATATTTTGATTGTCTGTGATTAGGTGCATCATGTACATACACCTATGTCATCATGTAATGTCTCTATCTGTGATAAACTTCCTTACTCTGAAGTCTGCTGTGTCTAAAATTAATATTGCCACTTCCACATTCTTTCAATTAATGTTAGCATGGTATATCTCTTTCTTTCCATTTACTTTTCATGTATATGGGTCTTTATATTTTAAATAGGCTTCTTGTAGGCTACATTTAGTTGAGTCTTGCTTTTGGACCCACTCTGACAATCTCTGTCTTTTAATTGGTGTATTTAAATTATTAAAATTTAAGGCGATTATTTATATAGTTGAATTAGCATCTACCATATTGTTACTTTTTTCTATCTGGTGACTGATCTTTGTTTCTACTTTTGTCTTCCATATTTTTTCTGCCATTTTGTGTTTTTAATGGACAGTTTTGATAGTTTAATTTTCTCTCATTTCTTAGCATATTATTTCGTCTTCTTTTTAAAGCTTTTCAGTAGTTTTCCTAGATTCTCCAATATATACTTAAAACTGGGAGTCTTCATTCACATATTATTCCTCTTCACAGATAGTGCAAGTACCTGATAAAAAATTCTAATTCCTTTCTTCTGCCCCTTATGTCATTGACATTATTCATTTCAGTTATAAAAACAAACATGTACATATATGTGTGTATGTAGTTTTGATCAAATTGTTATTTATTAAATCAGTTAAGAATGAGAAAAATAAAAGTTTTTACTATTTTTAATTTACTGATTGATTCTTCAGTGCTTTTTCTTTCATTATATAGATCTGAATTCCTGGACTATGTCAGCTTCTTCTCTCTGAAAGAATTTGTTTTACTATTTCTTGCAAGAAAAGACTATTCACAATATATATTAGCAAGATACATATATATATATCTCAATTTTATTTTGCCTGAGAAAGTCTTTTATATTCACTTTTGATGAATAATTTTACAAAGTATGCAAGTCTAGGTTGAAAAGTTTTTTTGTCTTTTGTTGATGTTGTTGTTCTGTCAACACTTCAAATATTTTATTCCACTTTCTTTTTGCTTGCATAGTTTCTAATAAGAAATCAAATGTAACTTTTACTTTTGCTCCTCTGTTGGTAAAGTATTTTTATTTCTGACTTGTTTCAATATTTTTTCTTTACTTTTAATTTTCTGAATTTTCAGTATCATTTGCCTCAAATGTAGCTTTTTGGTTCATTTGCATGTTTGGTTTTGGTGACTTCTGAACATTCCAAATCTGTGGTTTGGTGTTTAAGAGTAATTTGAGAAAATTCTCAGTTATTATTGCTACAAAAATTGCTTTTATTTCTTTCTCTATTTCTTCTTGTTTTGGTATTACAAGTATGTTACTTTTTTTTTGTTTGTTTGTTTAGTTTAGTTTTCTCACAATTCTTGGATACATTGTTCTTTTTCAGGATTTATTTTCCTTTGCTTTGGGTTTTGAATGTTTCTATAGAGAAATTGTTTCCTTAGGCGTGTCCAATCTAGTAATCAGGACATCAAGGGCATTCTTTATGTCT
Organism: Piliocolobus tephrosceles; assembly: GCF_002776525.5. Taxonomy (NCBI): domain Eukaryota; kingdom Metazoa; phylum Chordata; class Mammalia; order Primates; family Cercopithecidae; genus Piliocolobus; species Piliocolobus tephrosceles. Next base: position 3,493,543 of record NC_045437.1, read on the forward strand.
GTTACTACTTTTTTTTAAACTCTATTTATTTTTGATTCTTTCTTAAAATTTCTGTCTTTCTGTTTACCTTATGAATTTGCTATTGTATGTTGTCTAATTTATCCATTAAAGCTCTTAGTATATTAATCATAGTTTTATAATTTCCCACTGTGATAGTTCCAACATTTCTGTCATAGTTGACTCTGGTTCTGAGGCTCGTTCAGTCTCTTCAAACTATGTGTTTGCACTTTAGTATGACTTTTAATTTTTTGTTGACATGTGGGGATAATTTACTGGGTAAAAGGAACTATGGGAAATAGGCCTTTAGTAATGTCGTGGTAAGGTGTAGGGAGGGAGCACGTGTTTTATGGTCTTAGAATTAAGTCTCAATCTTTTGGTGAGTCTGTGCCCTAGACTGTGACCTTCACCAATGCTTCTCAGTCCCTTTCTCCCCGTTAGGTGGAACAGAGTGGCTAGGGAGGGCTGGGATTGGATATTTTCCTTTCCCCACAGGTAAGGCTAGAGTTGGCTTGAATTGATACTTTCCTTCTCCAGGTCGGTTAGGTTCTGGTCATCTCCATTTGTTTAAGCTCTGATAAAACAGTTTCTCCTGAGGCAGGTCTTGTTAAGTAAAACAGAATGCTTCAGTATGTATTTAAACAATTCATTTTCCCTGCTCTCTGCCAGAAGCTTGAGGGAATTTTTCTCCACTCTTCACTGTGAAGACCTGGTTAAGTTCCTGAAATGCAAATCCCAGTACAGAGAAACCCCTTTGACCGGGACCCTCTGTAGCTTTTCACTGTCAGGCTTGTCCACATTGAGCTTCCAGCAAATTACTGTTTAGGTTTTCTGCTCTGGAACTGGTTTCTGTGGAAGTTCCTGCTCTAGAAGGCTGTGATTTCTGTATCTATCTACCTGTCTCTCAGATTTAGGTATGGGCGTTTGTCCTGACTTCCCTCCTCGAACGGTTTTAAAGTGAGCAATTGATTTTCCAGTTTGTTCAGCTTCTCACTTGTCATCAGGATGGAGTGGAAACTTCTAAGCCCCTTGACTACCAGACAGGAAACTGGAAAATGCAACTTAGATATTCTTTCTTTTTTTTCTTTTTTAGATGGAGTCTCCCTCTGTCGCCCAGGCTGGGAGTGCAGTGGTGCAATCTCAGTTCACTGCAACCTCTGCCTCCCAGGTTCAAGCGATTCTACTGCCTCAGCCTCCAGAGAAGATGGGATTACAGGTGCTTATCACCACACCCTGGTTAATTTTTGTAATTTTAGTAGAGATGGGGTTTCACCATGCTGGCCAGGCTGGTCTCAAACTACTCATCTCGGGTGATCTGCCCACCTCAGCTTCCCAAAGTTTTGAGATTACAGGGATGAGTCACCCCACCTGGCCCAATTTAGAGATTTTTATTAAATAAAAGTATATTCCTCCTTAGAGCTTTTTGAAAAGGGGGACTTAATTTTATTTATTAAGATATATACACAAAAATTAAGTGTATATATAAATGGAAATATTTACCTGTATATATATATATATATATATATATACATTTATACATAATATACATACATATTTTGAAAAGCTTATTTTTTTACTTAAAGAGTTTTGTCTTAGAATTTCCAGTTACTGCATAGCCACATTGACACATGAAGCTCTATATAGGTAATTTAGCTAATAGGTAATTTAGCTAAGAATTAAGCAGGAGATGATCTTGCCCAGGCCCAGCCCTCTTTCTCTTTCAATCTCTCTCTCTCTCTCTCTGTGTGTGTGTGTGTGTGTGTGTTAGTCAGGGTTCTTTAAAGGGACAGAACTAATAGGATAGATGAATATATGAAGGGGAGCTTATTAGGAGAATTGACTCACACAGTCACAAGGTGAAGTCCCACAACAGATCATCTGCAAGCTGAAGAGGCAGGAAGCCAGTCTGAGTCCCAAAACTTCAAAATTGGGAAAGCCGATAGTGCAGCCTCCAGTCTGTGACCAAAGGCTCAAGAACCCCTGGCAAGTCACTGGTATAAGTCCAAGAGTCTAAAAGCTGAAGAACTTGATGGTCGAGGGGAAGAAGCTTCCAGCATGGGAGAAAGACGAAGGCTGGAAGATTCAGCAAGTCAGCTCATTCCACCTTCTTCCGCCTGCTTTATTCCACTCATGCTGGCAGCTCATTTGATGGTGCCCACCCAGACTGAAGGTACATCTGCCTCTCCCAGTCCACTGACTCAAATGTTAATCTCCTTTGGCAACAACCAGGAACAATACTTTGGATTCTTTAATCCGATCAAATTGACAATAAGAACCATCACCGTGTGTGTGTATGTGTGTGTGTCTGTGTGTTTGTGTGTGTGTGTTTGTGTGTGTGTGTTTGTGTGTGTGTGTGTGTTTAATATCTCAGTTATATCCAAACCCCAGACAACAGGTTTCATGGACAGTGATAACCACATGCTCTTTGAAAAATATAACTGCCCCAAATATTTTTTCCAGAAAGTTATTGATGTGATGGATAGAAGATGTGACTGAAAATGTGTAGAAATGGGTTCATATCCCAGAGCAGTGACATTAGCTATATAAAATCATGCAATTATACCACTTTTCCTACACCACTGTCCTCATCTACAAAATGATAGCACTAAACTAGATAGCTGCTCACAATGGAGGATATAGAAAGACAAATGATTTCATTCTATGCAAGACATTTAAGAAATACCTTGCGAAATAAAATTGCATTAGCCAATCAGTCTCCTGGAAAGTTCTGAATAGCTAGGAGATGAGACCAGTGACTTCACTCAGCCTGATAGATCTTCCTGCTCCAACTGGGAAGGGGAGGAAGATAAGAGCCACCTGGAAGCCAAGAAAGGACGAATCAGCAAAGACCATTGCCTCTGCTAAAACCAACTGTAGATGGGATAAAATGCAGAACGAGGCACCTGCCATGTCCAGACAAGGAAGGAACAAAAACCATGAAGATTTTAGTTTAAAGTAATGAGATATGTCCCAACTATTAGAGGGGCAGAGCTATTACAGTAAAAGAAATAAATGGGGCCGGGTGCCGTGGCTCATGCCTATAATCACAGCACTTTGGGAGGCCGATACAGGTGGATCACTTGAGATCTAGAGTTCGAGACCAGCCTGGTCAACATGGTGAAACCTTGTCTCTACTAAAAATACAAAAAATCAGCTGGGTGTGTTGACACGTGCCTGTAATCCCAGCTACTGGGGAGGCTGAGGCAGGAGAATCACTTGAACCCAGGAGGCGGAGGTTGCAGTGAGCTGAGATCACACCACTGTACTCCAGCCTGGGAGACAGAGTGACACCCTATCTCAAAAAATAAAAAAATTTAAAAAAGAAGTAAATGGTTTACTAAAACTTTGGAATAACATAGGCCTAGATTCAAAAACTTGGACAGAATTTATTAACCTATGTCTCATTTTTTAAAGTCAAGATGATATTATCTTCTTTCAAGGGTTTTCATATTAATTAATTAAAATAATAAATGCATAAAACATCATCCAGTACAATATATGATCTTAATGAATGGTAGTTACGGCAATGGTGATAGTGTACCAGTTAGCTAGGGTGTGGTAAATATCCACGAACTCAGAAACTGCAAACAATAACTCTTTATTACTGCTCGGCAGCCTATGGGTCAGCTGGGCTCACTAGTGTGATCAGCTATGGGTTGGCTGGGGATAGGCCCATGAGGGGTGGTCTTATCTCAGAGGGCTGAGATAATCGTCCTCATCTCCAGTGTGTTAGTCGGCTTGCCCTTTTATCGGTGCTATCAGGGGTCCAAAGAAAAAAAAATGAGAAAATGTCCATGGCTGTTTGAGTCTTACAGCTACTGCAACATCAAATCTACGACATCCTATTGGTCACATCAGGTCATGAGGTCAACTTGATTCAAAGGGAGGGAAATGAATGTGCCTTCTAATAGGAGAGTTGCAGAGGCTCATGGCAAAGGTCATGAGTACAGAGAGTGGGGGATAAGGACCGCTTCTGACATCACTATACCCCAGTGAATGACGACGGTGCTCAATGTTTCTGAAATATCCCCTTGTGAAAGGGCCAAGGGAGGAAGCATGTGTGGTGAGCAGATACCTCTGGCTGGTGTGTAGGAAGAGTGTGGTTCTCAAATTTTGAATGTGCAGCTTGTTCTCTGCTTCAGAACTGCGTCCATCATTTGTCTTCAGATATGACCTGGATGCCATTATACCGTAATGGAAATGTAACCTGTCACTGATGTTAAACAGCAGTGACTGCAATGCAAACGTTTATGATATTGAAACCCATGTCAGACAAAACATGGGAATCTTCCTGTATAAAGAAAAAAAAAATCACAGTCGTGAATCACACATACAGGTATGCTGACTTACTTTTTGTTTTTTGTTTGTTTTTGTTTGTTTGTTTGTTTGTTTTTTGAGACTGAGTTTCACTTCGTCACCCAGGCTGGAGTGCAGTGGCCAAATCCTGGCACACTGCAACCTCCATCTCCTGGGTTCAAGTGATTCTCCCACCTCAGCTTCCCAAGTAGCTGGGATTATAGCCACCCACCACCACACCTGGCTAATTTTTGTATTTTTAGTAGAGATGGGGTTTCACCATATTGGCCAGGCTGGTCTTGTACGCCCGACGTCAAGTGATCCGCCCACCTCGGCCTCCCAAAGTGCTGGGTTTACAGGAGTGAGCCACTGTGCTGAGCCCTGATTTACTTCTTAAAAATGTCATGTTATTACTTTCTGCTATTTAGGGTGACTATTCAGAGAGGGAAAATCTAAAAATTACACAACAGTATTCCCATGATTTAGTTCTGAGTGGTAGTGTTTTTTTAGATAATATATATTTTCCATAAATGTACTGCATTTTCTAGTTTTGTAAAAGATCAAATAATTATTGGAAACAACACCAAAATAAATCCTTGTAAAAAGGCAAAAGAGGAATCCCCAGAATCCCTTCTCCTATGTGTGCCATGGTGAAGGTGGAAGGTGTGTGAACACAGTGCAAGGCATCCATGTGGACGGCGTGGCTGCTGCCAGGCCTAGGTTGGCCGTCCTCATGTGAGCTCTGCCCTGGGCATCTGGAATTGTTCTCGATACTTTTCCCTTGAGCCTGGCATGGAGCTATTTCCATAATATAGTTCTTAACTGGACAGTGCTTTGTTTTTCAGGTTCTGAAATTGTAGAGACAGGCCAGGCACGGTGGCTCACGCCTGTAGTCCCAACAGTTTGGGAGGCCGAAGCAGGCGGATCACCTGAGGTTGGGAGTTTGAGACAAGCCTGACCAACATGTAGAAACCCTTTCTCTACTAAAAATACAAAAATTAGCCAGGCATGGTGGCGCGTGCCTGGAATCCCAGCTACTTGGGAGGGTGAGGCAGGAGAATTGCTTGAACCTGGGAGGCGGAGGCTGTGGTGAGCCTAGATTGCACCATTGCACTCCAGCCTGAACTACAAGAGCTAAACTCCATCTCAAATATATATATGTATATATATATAGTGGAGACAATTTTTTGAAGAGGTTTTAGAGATCGGATTCTGAAACTTCAAAATTTGCAGACAATGGAGCCTACACAAATGTGTCGAATAGCTTCGGAAATAATTTTGTTCTCTTGTCAGTGCTGAGTGACAGCTCTAATAAATTCCTACATTTTAAGCAGACTTATATTTCACATGCACTTGCTCTCCTCTCTCGAGCAGAGTGGAACATCTATTGTCAAATGCATAATATAGCATTAGAAATGCAAACTTGCTGTAGCCAATGGTAATGTGTTATTTAAAACTTATGAACCCAAATGAGGGCTTATTTTCTCCAAATTGAAATTTATAGTTTCATTTTAGGGTACTAACTTGAATATTGATGGGACTTAGGCGTGCTGTTATAAAATGGCAATGAGAAACAGAGCAAGTAAGTGTCAGACACAGAGGAGCGATTAGAGCAATGCATGGATCGTATGTAAAAATTGAGTTCCCTTAGCCTACTGGTGGCTAAAAACGTAGGGAGGCTTTTGTGCAGGTGGGGGTGGTATGCAGCTCTCAGCCTGTTAGTATTCTATTGGCTTTCAAACCATGTGAATTTAGTAAAAAAGAGAAAAAAAAAAAAAAAAAAAAAAACAGAAATAGAATAAAACAGAAGTGACTGGTCCTTCACATCTTCCAGAAGAGGAATCTTTGAAATCCCATCACTCCTCTGTTAGATGAGCCTGTGATTAGTAGCTTTGTCTGTTGGCCAAATTGTTGCAACGTTATACTTTACACAGTTGAAATTCAAATCAGTTCACCTAACAGACATTAAAGGTCAGGCCCTGCTAACGGGTCAGAGATTCAAATCAAACAGAATACCTGTTTTCAAGGGGCCTGCAACGCAGAGGGAAACACTTATTTGTGTACACTCTAGATGTCACTGTGTAGCACATATGACATTTTAAAATATACAACAATATAAATAAAATGATATAAATAAAGACAAAATGCATAATAAAAACTGAAAAAGAAAAATAAATTAAAAAGAAAAATTGAACAAAACTACATAATGATTGCAATCTGAAAAACAAGAACAATTTAAAGGATAGTTACCCTGAATTAGGTAGAATAGAATAATAATTTAGAAAATAAATCAGTATTTTAAAAAAATCCAAACTCCTATTCCCTACAGAAGTTTCTCCCACCCATAGGGAATGATTCTCCAGATGTCCTTGATGGAATGAAATACCACTTGTGGGCTCTATTCTATTTCCAAGATGGTTCTGAAACATATAGTGTCACCTGGGTCAACTACTGATAGAGTTCGTGTGCTTCTCTGATTGAGCTGAATTAATCAAAACTACAGGAGAAGCTCCTTCAGCCTGGTCACAGTCTTGGTTGCAGCCTCATCCTAGACAGCTCTACAGTAAAACAGTCTCTCCCCTTAGGAAAAGTGGACTGCTCTTCTCACCTGGGAAGGTGCTGCCTGTTGAAGAGGTGCCTGCAATGTGATTCTATGTTGGGAAAAGAGTTGCAGGATAGGCCGGGCGTGGTGGCTCACGCCTGTAATCCCAGCACCTTGGGAGGCCGAGTTGGGTGGATCGCAAAGTCAGGAGATCGAGACCACGGTGAAACCCCGTCTCTACTAAAAATACAAAAAATTACCCAGGCGCGGTGGCGGGCGCCTGTAGTCCCAGCTACTAGGGAGGCTGAAGCAGGAGGCTGAGGCTGAGGCAGGAGAATGGCGTGAACCCAGGAGGCGGAGCTTGCAGTGACCCGAGATCTTGAATGTCCCAGCCTCCAGAACTGTGAGGATTACATTAATGTTGTTCATGTTACCGTTTATGATATTCGGTCACAGCAACTCAAATAGATAGACAGGATTATGGGAAAGAATATTATTTTCAGGCCCCTTCCTTCTTCTTTCTATTCTTACGGCATTTCTTTTCTTTGACCGTTTAACATTTCCAAACGTTAGATGACCTCGGAGACTTACAAATGTGATACAAGTTGGAACCTTCTGTACACATTTTAGCAAAATAAACACTATTTTGAAATACCTGAAATTGCATATAAGTTTTATATATTTGGAACACATGCACACACATTGTCTCTCTCTCTCTCTCCCCCTCCCTCCTCAAAGTTTGCTGTGATAGAGCACTAAGAAGCTGTTTGTCTTTGGTGAGAGTCTTACCGTTGACATGCCATGGTTTTTCTCCAGGTGTGAAATGGTGATTAGAATAGTATTTGTAAATGAATACTTACCACATTGTCTGCCACACATCCTTTTTTTCATTTAAAAACTTTTGCTGCACCTATCAATCACTATGGCACGTGTACACGTATGTAACAAACCTGCTCGTTCTGCACATGTGTCTCAGAACTTAGAGTAAAATAAAAAATGAAAAATAAAACAAATCTTAAAAAAACTTTTGGTTGTAACTGTTACAAGTACAAATATTTGCATTACTATTTCTGTTTCTGAAACAAGTCACTAAACAATCAAAGACTTCATACAGCTCGACACATTATCTTTAATGCAATAAAGTTATTTCAGTCAGATATTCAACCTAATTTGAACTTGGTAATCAAGTCAACTGGTCTTGGGTCATTAAGATTGGACAGATAAGGCTTTCCATTGGATCCCTCTACTCTTGCAGTCTCTTTCTATTACATAAGACACTTTTAACATCAAATGTATACATTGCATGAAAACAAACAAACAAAAATCTCAAAGCACTCATACCAAGCTGTGTATTATTATTGTTTCATTAAAACTAAATTAGTTGTACATGGTGGTTCATGCCTGTAATCTCAGCACTTTGGGAGGCTGAGGCAGGTGGATCACTTGAGCTCAGGAGTTCAAGACCAGCCTGGAATATAGCGTGACTCCATCACTATTAAAAATACAAAAAAAAAAAAAAAAAAAAAAGCCAAGCGTGGTGGCGCACACCTGTGGTTCTAGCTACTTAGGAGGCTGAGGTGGGAGGATCACTTCAGCCGAGGAGGGCAGAGGTTGCAGTGAGCTGAGATGACACCACTGTACTCCAGTCTGGGGGACAGAGAGAGATCCTGTTTCAAAACAAACAAACAAACAAACAAACAAACACCTATACATTCTGTTACAAATTATTTCTAATCACTTTTAAATTGATGATTCATGTAAGTACATATATCACAGGAAATATTATTTAGGTTGAACCACATAAAATTGCCTTTTGAATGTCAAAAATGCTCAAATATTTGCAATTTCATATGGTCTAACCTAACATCTAATTTTGAAGGCACAGATACATCATTTTAAAATTTAATATTCTAAATATACAAAATATATATTTTACAGACAGTTTAAAAATGATTGTGTTCTCAATGAACTGCACACAATTCCACTGTATACACATTATCATTGTGAATTGAGTAGCTCCCTCGTTTAGGGACTGAATGAAATATTTATGGTGGACCAAATAAAAAGCCTTGTAATGGCAAATTCCTATATCTGGGGACATCGCTGTCACCGTGGACACCAGTGAAATAGCTCTGGCCTAATTTCATCTGACTTTGGATGTGTGCACATCACAGGGAAATGTGAACTGACTACAGCCTGAGAAAATCAGCAAAGACAGAAAATCATTGCAAATCAGAACCTTATCAATATTTCACTAGACTAAGACTACACATCTCACTCCTCCAGAAGCAGAAAGCTGTTTTCCTGAAACCTTAACACTGTGATATAAAGGTTCATCACAACACTGTTTTATGCCAAGAATTCAAATTAGACCTCAGAATCCACTGTTTATGTATATCTATGTCACATGAAATTAAAATTTGCAGGTCGAAATTTAGTGTCCTTGGATAACAGAAATATTTGTATGGTTTACTCTAATTTGAAAACCATTCAGTCCATGCATATCTCTTTGTCTACAGTTTTTTAATAGAGAGCTGCATTGGAATCTATTTGGAAATTATTCTTACCAGCATGACGACGACCTTGAATCCAGAGATCAGTTCCATGATAACTTCATGGTTCTTTCTGATACTGAAAGGAAAAGAGTGCCCTTTTATGGCTCACGACGCTTCTTCCTGACATCCCTAGTGTGACAGCTTGAAGGTTTGGGTTTTTTAAAAAAATGTTCCAGTCACTTAAAAACAAAACAAACAAAACACATAAACAGGTAATGATCTCCAACCTAGTCTTGAAATAGAGTGGATTCTTAATTTGATCACCGTGGAGTTTTCTCCAAGAAATGTACTCAACCGCATGGAACGTTGAAGATACAATTCTTTGTTCTGTAAGACATTTCTCTTAGAAAGAGGCAAATAAAGCAAGAAAAATAAACAAAATACACCAATTAAGGTTCAACTTAATACTTCACGTAAACTCAGAGAACATTGATAAATTTAGCCATTTGCTGGATTTGGAAGGCTTATGTTTTGCTTTGTCATTTGAGTTTTTGCCTTAGGGGAGGAAAAATGTGCTTCTAGTGTTTATAAAAGCAGGAGTTCTGCAGGGAAAAATGTTTTAGATATGTTAGAGGTTTTGTCAAAATTAAAATGTCCAAGTCAGAAAAGGGTAGCCAATTTAGATAACTTAAAGATGTAAAAAAATCATAATTGCCTATGAGATGGGATCTTACACACACACACACAAACACATGCACACACATGCATGCACACATACACACATGGACACATGCACATGTACCCAAGCACATGCACGCATGCACACACATGCACACATACGTACACACATACACATGCATGCATGCACATGCACATATATCCATGCATGCATGCACACACGTGCAAGTACATGCACACACACATGCACACAGACATACACACATGCATGCACACATGTACACACATGCACACATGCCTGCATACATACACACATGCAAGCACGCACACACAATTGACTTCTTTCTCCCGGTACACTAAAGCTCCCTTAGTTCCTCAAAAAACATCCCCCTTGTCTCAGATTCTGCCTAATGACCAATTTATCCCTTGCCACTTCTTTCAATTCCAGTCCCCCAGTGAACACATTCAGAATCAGTGCTTCTCCTACCTCAGTTTCCATTCATTCCATGGAGCTCACCACTCAACTGGGAGGGCTCTAGCTGAGGGTAGTGTTTCATTTTTCCCAAATTTCAGAGTCACTTTTAGTCCTTCCCTTACTAAACACCATTCTGCTCCCTCATGTCATGTCTTCTCTCATCCTTCTTTTGATGAAATGCTCACATTCCATGGCTCCACACCCACCCTTCTCCACATCCCAGGACCCTCCAGGGATGTCCCTGCACTCATGGTTATGGTCCTCCAGAGGCCTTCTGGCCCCCATGGCCTTCAGGCCTTCACACTCCTCTCAGGTCTCTCCACTGTCATCCTGCACAGGCTCTCTCTGCAGAGCGCCTCCTCATCCTCCACTTCTCCCACCGCAGGCAGGCTCCAGATTTGCCACTCTATTTTTATCCCCATCTGCCTCCTGTGGCTGATGAGTTGTGCATGTAGATACCTGACAGTCGGTATGGCAGACATGAACCCTGTCAGTTAGATATTGCATCCATCTCTTTCCCCAAGACCAGATAGAACTTGAAGAGCACCAAATAAAAATGCAGGCTCTCTTGACAAAAAAAGAATTTTAAAACGTTCACAGTAAAGCAAATCCAAGCATAGGGCATGGGTGAGAGGCAGTTCCTGGCCCCTGTGTTGGATGGAGCCATAATTTGGTTACAAGTAGCTGAATTACTAACTTGCAATGATGATTTTTTTACATCTTTAAGTTCCCAGAATAAGTATCTGGGAACTCCCTATCAAAAGTCTAGTTAATAGTGTATATTATTAAATATGCAAATATTAAATGTTTGTACACCGAGTGCTTAAAACTAATGCAGAGGCTACTGCCCTACACAATCATGTACACCTGCTTGAAGATTTATGTTCTTCTCCCCTCTCCTCTCTTACAGACCAATAGCAAGAGTTGTCAGTGCCTTCGGCCCAGAGAACTGCTTAGGCTGCCAGGAAGCTACAGGACTTGGAAAATATGTGGCAGCAGGATATAGGGAACTGGGTGTGGTACTGTGTCCTCAGGGTTCCATAAAAGAGGACAGAGTATAAAGGTAGATTAGAGTTTATTCCATCTTTCCCACATGGGAGTCACTCATCACACAGGAATTAAAATTCTGGCAAGACACGGCTAACTTGGCTCTTGGGAGGAAGCAGTGACCCACACTGGCAAAGTGGAAATGCTAGACCTGCCATGGAAAACGATGGAGTGGTGGAGGAAGAAACCACCAGGCCTGGGAAAGGGGGCTGGCTAGGACAGGGGGCTCTGAAAGTGTTTGGAGGACGTTCTACATCCTGAAATGTCAAGAAGTAGACTTTTAGAAAGGCATGGCAGTGTCACAACCCTCAGTGATACCCGTGTACTGAAGGCCAGATCTCACAGTAGAAAATGCTGTCTGAAATGGGGCTTCCTGACAGTGGTGTGGACGAGGGACTCTTGAAACAACCAGAGCCAGGTCCACTGCCAACCCCTGTTTTGCGGGAGAAAGGCTGGCATGGTGACTGTAGCGCGTGTCCACCACGAACCTGCCTCCCAGGATCCTGAGCATGGTGTTCCCCAAAGCCAAGAAAACAGACAATCAACCTGGATAATATCCAATCTCTATCACCAAAAAATTACAAAGTGAAAGGTTAGGGGACTGAGGGCAGCCACTCCAACAGGAAGTCTTGGTGACCTGTGACCCATTTCTCAGACCTGAGCAGCCATCACTGTCCTCATCCACCAGCCGGAGGAAAGGCCAGAGCCCCATGAGGAAGGACAAAGGTGGAGTCCTGGGGACCAAAGACAGGCGTCCTAAGGCTCCTTTCACTGTCCCTTCCAGGGACTTCCTCGGGGAGCTGTATTTCTCTCCATCTGCTGTCCCTGGAGGCTCCGTGGGTCTAGCGGTGATGGTTCCCAAAGGGGAATGATTTCTACCAGGGGCCCCAGGGGAAGTGCCACTGAGTTGGAAGTCCTAGCTGTCTTTTCTGTCACTTTGGATTCCTTGCACAGGTGGGCAACAGGCAAGGGAAGGCTCACTGTCCACAAAGAGGTAAGGCTATTTCTGAATAACAGGTGTTGGGAAATGTGTTTGGTACAAAGGTGGCCCACTGTGCACCCCCTAGTACCCTCCTGCTCTGCCCTGTCAGTAAGTGGACAAGTACAGCATGCACGGCCTAAGAAGGACCTGGCACCAGCAGATGTACTGTCAAGGTGGGAGGAATCTAGAATGAACAGTGCACAGAGAGAGATGAGGCCTCTTGCCCCCTGGACCACAGCTGTGATGACAGAGGCTATATCCATCCCACTAACCTTCCCTCGCTCAGTTCTCACCTCATATAGATGCTGCTCCTCAGAGCACTCCCTAATAAGCAGCCTGAATTTGTATCTTCATCTCAGTGATTGTTTCCTTTAGGACGTGACCTTTGACACTTTCTTCTAGACCAATAACTGCATCCATGTCACCACACAAGGGAGGAAGATATTTTTTTTTTCCCCTCTGGAAAGATAAAGCTGTCTATCCAAAAGAACTACAGATTTCTTCTAATGTACCTGAGCAGGACCTGGGGGAGCATGCCGGAAATGGATTTTGAGGGTGTTGGACTAGGGAGATGAGCATTTAAATCTGGATGGGAACGGAATTCATTGACATGGGAGCAGGCCTATTACTTGGGAAACAAATTATTGGCTAGGACACTAGAAGAACCCTAATGTACGGTCCGCCTAGCTCCTAGAAGCTCGGATTTAAATATGGCTTGGAGTCTATGAAATTGAGAAGCTGAATGTGCCCAGTCAGAGCACTGAGGCAATGGTCGCAAGGTTCAGAGGGGCAGGGATGGTAAATAGGCTTATCACAGGAGACCAAGCAACAGGCCACCCGATTAAGACTCCTTGACAAGACTCAGAGGGCCCTCCCTTTAAAGAATGCCTGGTGGCTCTCACCTGTAAGACAGGACTGCAGTGTCATGGGCTGACCTGGAGTCCCAAGTATCGGTGGGAACAACATTATCTGACAATGGCAGAGCTCAACCCTCAGTGACAAGATGGGCATCATGACTGCAATGAATAGCAAGGCCTGAGTGGCAAGCAGAGTGCCTTTACCTGGAAGGGCTGGAAATATGTGAATTTTCTCATTTATATAACAGAGAGAGAGAAAGAGAGAGAAGACGGAGAGAGAGAGTAAGCAGAAAGCCCGTGTCAGCCCTGCACCAAGTCCATTTCAGAATTGGTGCAATAGATTCACCCCCCACCTCCATTTTCCACCCTGTTTTACTATCTGTTGTTTGCCTACTTGTGTTCACCCCATCCTCGCTACAGCCATGGTGGTGCTATGGTTCCGCTGGCCTTAGTGAGAATGGGCTACATTACCAGCGCTTTAACCGTATGATCTCGCTTGATAAAACCCTCCTAAAGCATCCTGAGGGAGACATCACTGTTACGGATGCAACACTGAGCCCTAGGCTAGACATCACTGAGCAGCAGACCTGGCGTCTGGCTGTTCTAGTACACGACCATGAATTGAGACCCTCAGACAATGCTGCCTTCTATGTGTTTAAAGTGGATCCTTCAGACTATCATTTGCTTATTTATTTTAGATTTGTGGTTCTATTTGAAACCATTTAAAAGTCACAGCATCCTGCTGGCATTATGTGAAGCCATGTGCCTGTATTTCATCTTCCCTACCTCCCTATCACGTGGACATTATGTCACTTTTCCTCTTTATAGAGAAATTTGTTAGTCTGTTCCACATATTTAAAAATTGTCCAAAAGAAATGTATTTGTTTTAAAATGAGGGTTAGCGAGTTTTCCTCTTTGCTTTGTTTTTAACTGCTGTGGTTATCCACCGGGCTCTGTGAATGAAGCGTTTCATTTTGCTCTGAAGAACTGCAGAGCAAAGGCTTCCTAGAGAGAGGCATGGTTGGCAGCATCTCTGTACAGTGTCCAGCTTTCACCCCAGAACCACCATGCACCAGCATGCACCGACTGTTGCTAGAGAAGGCCTCTTGGCAGAAAAAAAAAAAAAAAAAAAAATTACAACATCCAGGAGAGAGAGAGAGGAAGCAGCCATGCCTGCTTTGCCTCCGCGATGCATTCTATTTTTCCTAAACTGCAGTTCCCCAGCACCCTGTCTGTACTGCGCATTGGCTTGCTTGCCTATGCTGCGTGCATTTCCTAAGAAAAATGGAGCAGCAGCGGAGGCTCGATCGCACTCCTGGCGCTGCCCAGCCCACGGGGGCAGAAGTGCACCCGCTTCTGAACGCCCCTCTTCTGGGAGCTGCGCCCCGAGATTTAGGAGCTGATTGGGACGGGGACTATTTCTGAGCTAATCTCTCCAAGATTTCTGTCTATGAAATAAAGATATAAATAAAACAGGAAGGAAATATCACCAAGCAGGAAAAGGGGGGAGGAAAGCATTGCGGTGTTGGGTTCTGTAATCACCGGAGTGCTCCTGTCCGTGGCTAATGTGAGGGTGATGGGACCTCGTAATCCCTTCCCCGAGCTCCTTTACTGCAGCCCTGATGACTAAATTTCTTGTGTCTTATCACACCGTCACAGGCTGGAACCAGGAGAAGGGGCTCTGAAGAAAACACAGCATGGAAACCAGAAAGAAGATGATCAGATTACCAGCCTCTGGATTTGTGAGCCGGTCTCCATCGGACCAGAGCAGGCTTGATTTCAGACCCACAGAGTCTCAGACGCCAACCTCACCCCCTTCCTCCCCGCACACCACTATTTTTAAAGAACCCCCGACCTCTTTCCAATCATGATACTGTTGCTTTCTTTTCTTTTTCTACTTTTTTTTTTTCTTATCTATCCACTGAAAATCTTCTAATGAAAGAGAGGACCACTTCCGGAACTCCAGGGGTGGGAAAATCAGACGGATTGGTGGATTTCAAGTTAGAACTGCCTCCTAGAACGTTTAAAATGAAAACAGACGGGGAAGTGGAAAGTTAAGTTCTGTGCCCCTTGAAGAAATGTATGTGTCTCTTGCAGATATTCTTCGGGGCAGGCCATAGTGAGGTTCTCTTTCCCAGCATCCCCATCACTTTCATGATTCTGAATCGCCACTGTCACCCTGGGAGAGAAGAGACCCAGCTCCGTGCTCAGCTGCCTGCTTCTCAGAGCTGCCCCCTTTGGATTTGAGGGAGAAGGTTTATGCTGTTTATTGGGGTGGTAACAAACATGAGCTGATGCCTGGTCTCCTTGTGCTTAGTATAACCAGGGTGGCATTCGTCTTCAATAACGTAAGTGTATGTGCATTGCCTTTGAAGACCTGGGGCAGTATAAGGAGTGGTTGGGCGTGGCCCGTTGGGACTAATCTCTTCTACCTGGAGTGTTCCAGAACCCATGACTGGCTTCATGGAGAACCTGGACCACACACCTCCAACCTGCCATGTTCTTCATCCAGGTTCTCTCACTTTGAGTCATAAACTCAGGGAAGGTGCTAGATGCATCAAGATGGGGAATGCCTATTCCCCGTCCATCTGGATTTTACAATAAGCAACAAGATAGATTCATCCAAAAGAGCTTAGTTTTCAAAAAGATATTGAGCAAAGATGAGCATGTACAAAAACATGAAAAGCGATGCTGTGAGGAAAGATTCATGCATTCATTGAACAAGTAAGATAGTTGAGCTGTAGAAAGAAACATGCTGAAATACCCTTGCAAAGAAATTTTGAAAAATATCATGCTGCCTTTTATGTTACGATCTTGACGTAGAACCAAAACCACAACAAAATTGCCAGATTTGCAAGCCTAGGGAAAAGTCATTATGGCTAGGGGAAGAAAAAAAGAACACATAAGACAAAAGCAATGTTGGTAAACAACATGACGCATGCCAAGTTCTTCAGTCACATATAAACTACAATGAAATAAAACAAATCTTATATTAATAAGAAAATTCAAGGTACCAATTTTTGAGGTTTTCCTGATATTTTATCCATATCTTCTGCAGATTTATGTTTTATAGGTGCTGGAGGGAGTGGGTAGTTTTGAAGGGTACTAACTGTGTCATTAAAACACGTAGAGTTGAAGCCTTGCCCAGTTTTGCTGGCCGTGTTCCTGGTGGGCGACCTGTGGAGCCTCCCCAGTGCTGTGTTTCATAATCAGTAGAAGGAAGAACTATTACTTTTCATAGAATGGCCATGAAAAACCAGCAATACAGAGTAAAGTCTCCATGAACATTGGTTACCATTTTTAATGATGGCGTGTGTGTGTGTGTGTGTGTGTGTGGTGACCTAAAAGAAAAGAAACTTTGAGGTATACACATACATTATTGAAATTGGTCATACTTTCTATGGAGCTGAATTTCCATGGAATGACTGATTCAGAGGTTTTGTGGGAAAATATACATATATTTTAAATTGAGATAAGGTCCCTGTGACACTTTGGATATAGGAGATTAGTCCCAATGGGCCTCCCAGGCTGCAGTGCCATGGCACAGTCTCCATTTATTTCAGCCTCAAGGGATCTTCCTGGGCTCAAGTGATCTTCCTATCCAAGACACCCATGTAGCTGGGACGTGAGGAACACACGACGTGCCCAGCTAATTTTTGCATTTTTTGTAGAAACGGGGTTTCGTTACGTTTCTCAGGCTTCTCTCCAACTCCTGAAATCAAGCTATCTGCCCACCTCGGCCTCCCAAAGTGTTGGTTTTACAGGTGGGAGCCATCATGCCCAGCCATGTGGGAAATATTTGAATGCTTATTTGTTTGTCAAAACCAAAAATGAGGCCAGGCGTGGTGGTTCACACATGTAATCCCAGCACTTTGGGAGACTGAGGTCACAGTGGATCACCTGAGGTCGAGGGTTCAAGACCAGGCTGCCTAACAGGGTGAAACCTGGTCTCTATTAAATTTTGTGTTTTTTGTAAAAATAAAAAATTAAGCCAGGCATGGTGGTGTGTGCCTGTAGTCCCAGCTACTTGGGAGGCTGAGGCAGGAGAATCACTTGAATCTGGCAGGCAGAGGTTGCAGTGAGCCGAGATTGTGACACAGCAAGACTCCATCTCAAAAAAGGATTTTCCTAGCAGGGTGGCATTTGTGTAGAATTACAATACCTCAGCACTATTGTAATATTGGACTAGATGATTCTTTGCTTTGAGGTCTACCTCAGAATTGTGTGATAATTTAGCACCATCCATACCCTTAGGATGCCAGTGACACCCCTCCATTTAGTCATGACAATCAACAATGCTCAGACATTGCCAACTGTTCCCACAGGGACAAAATCTCCCCCAGGGGAGGACCACTGACATGACTCTCAGATAGCCTGGGATGCTCTGGGAAAAGCGTTCTTCCAGTTCCACTTCTGAATCTGAGCAGACTTTCCAAGGCACGCAAGCAGGTTGGCTCAGAGGACAATAATGCGGCCCCGTGTCCTCACCACAAATTGTCCCCACAAAAATGCATGCCTTAGAAGGTGAGATAAATGGTGGGTGAATTTGGCAGACACCTTCTTAAGCAAGCCTTCTTCTAACCTTTTCATTTTCATTGATGGGCACTGCCCCACTGCACAGACCCCTAGTGCATGGCACAGCCAACTATCCACACCTGTAAGACAATTAGAGTCTTAGAATTGAGAAATTCCTTATATTGGTCTAGAAATTTTAAAAATGTTTTTGAAAGGTCAGATTTTATGCACAGCACAAATTATACTATGAGGCTAGTTAGTTCAAAGTACCCTTTTAAATAAAGAAAAAAAATCGTAGCTAAATCGTTAAAAAAAAAAAAAAGCTAATGATTAAATTTGATTTTTAAAATATTTTCTAATGAGCCAGTCTAATGCTTATGCTAATATTTTAACTCTGATCATAGTAAAGATGAAAGTGTAAACCTGTTATGTATTATTTTCAATAATAGAAAAAAATGAGGAAGCTGCAATTCAGAACATTTAAAACAATAATGAATTCAATTTGTAATAATCCCAGCAAGAAATTCAACGAAATAATTCAGGAGGCATTAACATCGCAGTTATCACAAAACATAGAAAAACACAAGCAAACGTTTTAGATAAAAATATATTCATTTACACAATGTTGTAAGTTGAAGAAAATGTGTTTTTTATTTAAATAATTTGGTACCCTTGTTTCTAAATAATGTCTGTAAAATTTTTTCAAAAGGCCAAAACTGGCTGGAAGCTCTATGTATTTCTTAAAAAATACAGTAAAAACATTTTGGGTTGCTTTTATGTTAATAGGTTTCCACTGGAAAGCATATCCCTGCTTATAATTTCCTTTAAAATTAGTTTTTCAATTGATTTTAAAATTGCTTGTTTTGCTAAGAAATCTTGAAAGTAACTTTAATTTTACTATTTGGTTTATGATATTTTAATGCTTTTCTTTTTAATTTTTTAACAATAAAAGGAGCTGGAATTTATTGAGAAATTGAAGCATTTTATATATTAAATTATTTGCACCCAACACCTCATTTAACATGAATAATAATTTCCTGAGGTTAGTAATTTGGCTAAAATGTTACATGAATATATGTTTCTATTTATTTATTGAAATTCTTATAATAATATATAAGCAGATTTATATCCTTCATTTTAAACTTAATGTTGCATACTATTTTAAATATCTTTAAAGATCCCCCAACCTGAATGTCAATGTTCTTCTTTGATTATTTTTATAAAATATTTTTCAGTGATAGTATTCCAGAGTAAAACCTTCAAGGTACATATTCCCAGATTGTTCTCCCTAACTTTCTAATTCAGTCCTATAGTATCAAATAAGAGAGTATATTTCTCATAGTCACAGAAGCTGGCTATTGTGCTATATTTTTACATTTTATCAATGTGATAAGCAAAAATAACTTTAATGGCTTTTATTTTTTAAACGTTTTATTTGGAAATGATCATAGATTTATGTTCAATTACAATAAGTCAAACAGAGAAATGTCATACAATCTTTTCCCTTCTCCCAGTGCTAACGACTTGCAAGACCAAAGTGCAATCCCACAATCAGCATATTGACCTTGAGCATGACACAGAGCACTTCCGTCACCACTTCTGTGATAGTTGCACCACTTTCCTTCCTCTCACACCCCCTTCTTAGCCCCTGGCTATGACAAATCTGTTCTCCTATTCTACAACTTGGCCATTTCACGAATGTTATGTGAATGGAATCCTACATTCTCTGGGGTTGATTCTTTTGACTCAGCATAATCTCTGCAGCTCCCTCCAGGTTGCTGCAGATATCCTTATTACTGAGGAGTCTTCCATGGCATGGATGTGCCCCAGGTTGTTTAGCCCTTAACCTATTAATGGGCATCTGACTTGTTTCCTGATTTTTGTCTGTAGGGCATAAAATTTGTGAACATTAGTTTTCATGTGAACATTAGTTTTTGTTTTTCC
Organism: Piliocolobus tephrosceles; assembly: GCF_002776525.5. Lineage (NCBI taxonomy): Eukaryota > Metazoa > Chordata > Mammalia > Primates > Cercopithecidae > Piliocolobus > Piliocolobus tephrosceles. Next base: position 3,513,371 of record NC_045437.1, read on the forward strand.
AGAATACATTCCAGAAATGCAATTGCTGGGTTCCCTGATAACTGCATGCATACTTTTTTAGGGAGATGCCAAACTGTCTCCAGGGTGGCTGTGCTGCTTTACAGTCCCACTGCTAATGTATGAGTGATCCAGTAGATTTTTTCTAATGTCTGCTTTTTTTTTGAAAAAAACTTTTTTTCTTTCACTTTTGAATGGATTTCAATACAATAGCAACATGCTAATATTTGTGATATGGTTAGGCTTTGTGTCCCCACCTAAATCTCATCTTGAATTGTAATCCCCATAATCCCTACATGTCAAGGGAGAGACCAGGTGGAGGTAATTGGATCATGAGGGTGGTTCCCCCATGCTGTTCTCAGAATAGTAAGTTCTCATGAGGTCTGATGGTTTTATAAGGGGCCCTTCCCCCTTTGCTCAGCATTTCTCCTTTCTGCCACCTTGAGAAGAAAGTGCCTTGCTTCCCTTCACCTTCTGTCATGATTGTAAGTAACCTCCCCAGCCATGCTGAACTGTGAGTCAATTAAACCTCTGCCCTTTATAAATTACCCACTCATGGACAGTTCTTTACAGCAGGATGAAAAGAGCCTCATAGAATCTGTATTCATGTTAATTACAGAAATATCATAAAAAGCCCTTTTCTCATTTATCTGAATGATTGCATGACTCCCTTTCTCTGATCTACTGAATAAAACCACCCTTAAGGAAATAAAGTCAAGCCTGACAAGAATGATTCCCCAGTAAAGCAGTGCCTTCCAGAACAAAACTGATGCTTATTAGCAGAAAATAATCTAGTGCCTATTCCCTACAACATATCATGTACAATGTCTAGCATAAAATAACAATAAAAATCACTAGACAAGTGAAGAAGGAGAAAAACATTTATAATCAAAAGAAAAAAAAAGGAGTTAACACTAGCAAACTAAAATATGACCCAGATATTGGAATGTTAGGAGACGAGGATTTTAAAGAGGCAATTATGAATATATTCAAAAACTTAATGACTAAAGGGAAGGGGAATCTCCCCACCCCCCTGCCTTTTTTTGAGATAGAGTCTCACCTAGACTAAAGTGCAATGGCATCATCTCGGCCTACTGCAGTCTCCACCTCCCATGTTCAAGCAATTCTCCTGCCTCAGGCTCCCAAGTAGCTGGGACTACAGGTCCACACCACCGCACCCAACTAATTTTTGCATGTTTAGTAGAGACAGGGTTTCAACTTGATAGTCAGGCTGGTCTTGAACTCCTGACCTCAAGGGATCTGCCCACCTTGGCCTCCCAAAGCTCTGGGATTACATGCATGAACCACTATGCCTGGTGGCAATCTCAGTAGATAATAAAAGCTATGAAACAAATAGAAATCCTAGAGCTGAAAATAAACATCTTAACTTTAAAATATGTCACGTCACTGGAAGGACTTCCAGTTTCAGGTCTTACAAATAAAGGACTTGGAAGTCATTATTTCCATATGCACAAAGAAAGAATTAGAAACACTGAAAATCAGTGAATATTCTTAGACCCATCAAAAACCTGAGGCTGCAGGTGAAAATGACAAAGAGAGGCTCGCCCAGAAAGACAAACCTCAGATCTGCTAACCTGAGGCAGAAGTCACAGATGCAAAAATGGTAATTTTGGTGAATTGTTGGAGGATGAACATGGACCAGATTTAGAACAAATAACTCCCAGAGTCTGAAATGTTAGGGGGGCTGCCCATACTTTTATGCACTTAATTTCCAGGAAATTCACCAGATCCTGATGGTGAAGCTCTGAGAAAGATCCCCTGGTTGGCAGAGGGGCAGATTAATCATAGTGAAATATACTCAAAGCCTTCACCATAGCACAGGCCTATACTCCAGGAAAAAAGAATAAGCCAGAGACTTTCATCCTATTGGAGAGAAGCACAGTGCTTCTCTTCTCTTCCCATGTAGCCTTTCTGTCTCACCCAAGGAAACATATATAGTTATTAAGGGTCAAGGATTCAAGGGAATGGCTTTGGAAAGCTGTAACCAAGGGAGACAGTAGGAGGCAGGGGTGTGTGTGGGGGGTGGGGGGAGTTACACCCTTGTGAAAGTCACAGCCTTATGACACAGGCCAGTTACATATTGAGATTGAACTAGAAGAATATAGAATGTTTTCTCCCCCACACCTTATCACTACCATGACAGAGCTCCATCATATTGAATGGATTACACGTAAAGAGCTGCAAGACACAGATTTCCTCCAAGAAAGAGTACATAGGCAAGTCCAAAGTCAAGAGGAAAGGCAGAAATAGGTGTGATAGTACTTATACCTCTAGTATATGTTGAAAACAACCAACTCCTAGCCAGATTAATGTAAGTAAATATTGAAGGCCCTTTTCCTGTCTTTATACCTGATACAGTACGTCTGGCTTTCATGCACACACCAACACATGCATGCAACCAAGGGGGAAAAGCTAGAGAACATCAAGCAGTGTAAGTATCAAATGCACACACACACGTAAAAGTCCCTTTGGAAAACCATATTCAAACTGCAGAAAGCAAACAAAAAAGAAAACCTGGAAAGAAGCTGATGTGAAACAAGAAATTCACATACACCTATAAAGGGACAAAACTAGAAATTACAGCAAACTTCTTGTAAGAAACCATGCAAACAAAAATGACATAAAATATTTAAAATGTGGGGAAAACAATCACTATGCTAGAATTGTATACCCACACAAAAACCAACATACTTATGCTTAGAGACGTTTCATCATAGTTGCCAAAAGCTGGTAGCAGTCACAATGTCTTTCAGTGGAATGAATGACCAATTTCAGGTGCACTCATTTGGTAAAATAGTCAGTGGTAAAAGCAAGTAAACTAACAAGCCACAGAAATCCATGAATAAATCTTTAATGCATATTGCTAAGTGAAAATGCCAATTAGATAAGGTCACATACTATATGGTCACGTGTATATGACACTCTGAAATACGCACTATTAGAGAAAGTATAGTGATCAGTGGTTGACAAGGGCTCCAGGAGATCAACAGACCTAGGAATGTTGGCCAAATCCATATGCCCTAGGGATGTTTTAGGGCTGTGGACCTATTCTGCATGACACTGCAATGGTGGACACATTACACTGTTCATTTGTCAAAATCCACTGACCTTTACAGCACAAAGAACGAACTTTAATGTATTCAATTACAAAAAATAGGAGATTGAGAATTTCCACACTGGAATGCAAAATATTATCAAATTCAAACTGTATTACAAAGATATGAAACAGAGTCACTGGAGTTGGGGGAGGTGGGTAAAAAGGTGCTAAGTAACTTCGGAATGAAAGGGGTTTACAAGACTAAAGACAAAGAAGAACTGTATATAAGCACTGTTCTCTCATTGATAAAGTTGTTTCCCACTGGTATGTATGTTAACAATTCCAAGAATAAAACTATGCATGTACCCTGGTGTTGACTAAGTAAATGGATGGTGAAAGATGGGTCCCATGTTTCTTATTGTTGAAGTGGGAAGTTACAGACAAGGAAGCAGAGAATGCAATAATTATCTATACAATATAAATTAGAATAGAAGATATCTATATGAACACATATTTAACTTAGTACAGACAGATAAGAACAGATACAGAAATATTCACATATATATATTATACATACATATAAACTTAGGTTACTGTATTAGTGTTCTCTAGAGGGACAGAACTAATGAGAGGACAGAACTAATATATATGTTTGTTAAGTATTAACTTACATGATCACAAGTTCCCACAATAAGCTGTCTGCAAGCTTGAGGACCAAGAAGATCCAGTCCGAGTCTCAAAACTGAAGAACTTGGAGTGGATGTTCAAGGATGAGAAGCATCCAGTGCAGGAGAAAGAGGTAGACTGGGAGGCTAGGCCAGTCTCTCTTTTCACATGTTTCTTCCTGCTTATATTCTAACCTTGCTGGCAGCTGATTAGATTGTGCTCACCCAGTTTAAGAGTAGGTCTGCCTTTCCCAGCCCACTGACTCAAATGTTAATCTCCTTTGACAACACCCTCACAGACACACCCAGGATCAATACTTTGTATCCTTCAATATAATCAAGTTGACACTCAGTATTAACCATCAGTTACCACATGCTCATGTATCTCTTTGCTCTACCAACCAAGAGGGCAGGGCCTAGGAACCATGACTCCCTAGCAGTAACAACAACAACAAAAACAACCTAACACCTAATAGTGTTTTGTTTTTAATAGAAACAAGATGTTACTATGTTGGCCAAGCTGCTCTCGAACTTCTGGGCTTAAGTAATCCTTTCACCTCAACCTCCCAAAGTGCTGGGATTACAGGCATAAGCCACCGTGCTGGGTCCCAACTTTTGCTTTCTGAAATCATTTTTCAATGAAAAAAAAAAGAATTATTTAGGAAAAGAGCTGGTTTTAGGAGTCAGACAAGAAATATACAAGATAAACTTGGATCATCATGTATCTTGCAGTGTTTGAAAGTGAGGAAGTAAGAAAAAAAACCAGACAATATTGATAGAAGTATGTCAAAGTGACACAGAGCCAACTGAAAACAGCCCATGGCCAAAAGCAGAACAATTTGAAGAAAAGAAAAAGAAAAAGATTGCATTGGATTATAATTTAAAGTATAAAATAAATATCCACAAGTCAAAACTATTATGTGACTAAATAAACACGATAATAAATATGATATAATAAAAAAACCTATGCAAAATAATTCCAGATAGTGTATATAGATATTTTATTCTGAAGGCAACGAAGCACAACAGCATAACTCCTCAATCATTAAGTGTAAGCAACACACAGTGATGTCCTTCCAGAAAGTACCATATAAAAGGGGGAGAAAAGACTAGATTTACAGTGGAAAACTCAAGAAACATTACATCAGCAAGATATTCAGTGTTAATGTCAGCAGTTTTAAGTCATGTGGTAGTTTACATTCTTGATGTAATGTGATCAAAATGTCTATTTCCCTTTTTATTTTTTTTTTCCTTAAAATCCATAACTTCATCTAATCATGAGAAAAACAATTAGGTAAGTGCCAGGCACGTGACAATAGGCCAGTGTTTCTAAAAATGTTTAAGGTCATCAAAATAAAGAAAGTCTGAGAAATTATCACAATCAGAGGGACACAGCAACTAAATGTCACGTGGTATCCAGAATGGGAGGCTGGAACAGAATAAAAGATAACAGCTCAGATGAAATGATTAAGGAAAGTCTTTAGTTTGTAATACATCAGTATTTGTTCACTAACTGTGATAAATATTCCAGACTTATGTAAGATGTTACTAACAGAAGAAACTGGTTATAAGGTCTGCGAGAACTCCCTGTATAACTTTTGTAATTATTTTTTAACAAATATAAGACTATTAGAAAATAAAAAGTTTACAGAAAGTACCCACTGGAAAGAAAACAAAACATTGAAATCTGCATAAGAAAAAGTAATAAACTTGAATATAGACCAACACAAATTTCCTAAGATGAAAAGTAGAGAGAAAAAATATGAAAAGAAATAATAAACATCTTAGTGATCTGTGAAAATTACCAATCGTTCTAAAATATGTGCAATTATGCATGCAATGGAAGAAAAGAAAGAAATTGGAACAAGAACAAATTTAAAATAATCAAATTTATCCAAATTTGGTAGAAAATATCAGCCTAAACAACGAAGAAATACATGAACCACAAGAAAAATAAATAAAATGGGAAACAAACCTGAACGCAAAATATTCAAATTTCTACATAAAAAGAAAAATAATAAATTGAAGTGCTTAAAAGTAGTCAGGAGAAAGAAAAGACATATTGTCTGCAGAGGAACAACAAAACAGATGATGTCTGACCTGTCATGAAAAATAAGCGACATTAAAATTCTAAGATAAATCCTTAAAGTTCTGGAAGAAAAAGTAAAAAAGATCATATAAGCCTTTATTGAGTCAAAATATTCATATATTGAGGTAAAAAAAAGTTTTTTACATAAGCAATAGATGAAAGATTATGTCACCAGTAGATCTGCACTACAAAGTTAGCTAAAGAAAATTCTTCAGGCTAAAAGAAAATGAAAACAGATGGAAACACAGATCTTCAGGAAAAAAAAAAGAGCACAATAAATAATAATTTTGTGGGTGAACATGAAAGACTGTCCTTTAAAAACATTTGGATACAAATTTTAAGACAAAAGTAATATTGTATTTTTATGAATTTGCATATAAAAGACAAAAGATTACCATAAAAGATAGGAATGAAGATATTTTAGATTTGAAAATTTATTATATTTTATTTGAATGGGTACCCAGTATCTCTATGTAGGAAGAAATAAGTTAAGAATGCATACGGTAGTTTGAAAAGCAACCACAGAAAATATGAACATCTGTACCTACATATTCAATAGGGAAATTAAAATAAAATTATAATATATATTGCAATAATACAAGAGACCAGAAAGTCAATAGTAAGATGATAAGCATAAACCCAACTATATAAATTATTTCATTAACTATAAAATAAGTAAACATGTACAACTGAAAGGCAGAGATTGCCAAACATGACTAAAAATATAAGAACATAATTGTTTGCTGTCTATAAGAGATATAATTTAATATACCATGTAACTATATCCATAAGAATGTCACTGTAAATATATTTAATATCAGAAAAACTTGAAGACAAGAGATAATATTGGAGATGAAGAGGATCATTCTATAATAATAAAAACATCAAATTGTTAGTCAGACCTAACAATTACAAATGTACATAACAGTAAGCTTTTGTGGACAGAAAGCAAAAGTAACAGAACTAAAGAGAACTACAGATAAATTCGTGTTGATATTTAATACCCTTTGCTCAGTATTTTATACAACTCTGAGAAGAGCATCAGTAAGCACGCAGGCAAGCAATACTACCAACTATCTACACTTCACTGACAAATTTAGAACACTGTACGTAACTGTGACAAAATAGACATTTTGTCTTAAACAAACTTGAAATGTCATCAAGATAAACTATATGTTGTACCATAAAATGGGTCTCAATACATTTCACGTGATTTATATACTGTGCTGCACATTCTCTGGCCACGGTAGAATTCAGTTAGTATGATTAATAATGAAATATCTAGGATATTACCAGTAATACATTAGTTAAAGAAGAAATTATAAGATGCATTAAATATTTCAAAGTAAATGATAATGTAAAAAAATATGAAAATGCGTGGGATATTTGCTACAGCAGTGTTCAGTATTTAGTTTTATATGTTAAATGTTTATGTTTGAGAAGAAAATACGTTTGTGTTTACTTTTCAAAAGATGAAAGAGCTTTTTAAGAATGAATTATATTTAAGCTACAAAGAAGAAAATTAGAAATATAAGAGAAAAGTTATTAAAACAGATGACCACAAATAGAAAAAAAAATAACAAAGACAAAATTAGTTCTTTGAAATCATCATTAAAATGATAAACATTTAGCAAGACATCGAGATAGAGAAAAAAATGATAGAGAAAGATAGAGACAGATGTACTATATAGAGAGAGAAAGAGCAACAAAATAAGTTTTAGAAATAAAAGTAAAGATACATCACAGTTGCTGCCATTATTCAAAAAACAATAAAACCACATAATAAATAAGTTTATGCCAATAAAGTTTAAAACTTAGAAACATGAACACATTTCTTGTACAACGTAACTGACATAAACTAACTCGAGAAGAAATAGGTAATTTAAATAGCCATATATATATATGTGAAATTAACAACTTATACAAACACACATCCCCTAAATAAAATGCAGGTCCAGATGGCCTATGCAGTGAATTCTATCAACCACTTGTGGAAAATATAACAAAAATATTGCATTATTGTTTTGCAGAATTGAAAATGTGGTTACATTTCTCACCTCATTTTATAAGAAATACCTAACCCTGATTCCAAAATTTGAGAAAAAGCTTTTAAGAAAACCATATAAGTAGTTCATATGATTTAGACTTTATAGATTTGCATACATAAAAATACAAAACTCCTAAAAAATATACTATTCAATTGATAATCACAAAACGAAAGGATAATAGACCATAACCATGTGAAGTTTATCACTGGAATGCAAAGTTAGTTTAATATAAAAAATAATAATAATCAGTCAATTTAGGGTATTCTGCTTCCAGTTGTGTTGGAATAACTGACATATTAATTGCCAACTTTCTGAATAAAACTATAAAAACCAAAAGATATATAAAAATCGATTTTTAGACTTTGGATAATAGCAGCAATACTTTGAATCTGAAAGGAAGAAATATCTAATGTGAACCCTACAATTTCCTCAGGTTTCTATCTAAGGCTCCTTTTGGATTGCTGAGGAGAGAGGTGTCACTAAGATAGAGAGATTCAGTCAAGCTGAGTTAGCGGAGACATCCTGGGTAGTTCAACATAATGAAGGCAGCTTGCAGAGGAAGAGCTGCTGTTATCATCATAAAAGTCTCATTGACTCTACTAATGATTTTTAATCTATGAAAGAGGACACAAAAAATTCCACTAGGCTGAAAAAAGAACCTCTGAGGAGCTGTTAAAAAAAAAAAAAAAAAAAAAACTTTTAAAAATAAGAAAACCTAATTACAATAAGTAGCCATCTTAGAAAGACTTTGTTGAACATGAGATATCAAAGATGGTTCATATGTTAAAGTGCAGGATGAAACTACTCTTAAATATAAGCTATTTCAAGACCCCCAGACCAAAAACAACTTACTTACAAATTTTGAAAGGATCAGCATGATCTTCAGTTAACTGAAGTGGAACAGTAGAACACAGCTCAGAAACGTGAATGCGGTTTACCATTTTAAAATAAAACAACGTAACTCACCATATTGGACTGCTATCAGAATAAATATAGAAAAGGCTTGTGAAAAATTTAAATTTCACATGTGATACTCTCCATAAAATGAAAATAGAAGTGAAATCCTTAAGTTAATAAAAGAAATGTACAAAATTGTAACAGCAAGTATAATACCAAAATAAAATATTGGATACACCTCTCTAAAGTCCATGAAAGAAGGAAGAAGGCCCACTTTTCAATTTTTATATTCAACATTCTATTGGATGTCTGAGCCAACGCAATAGAAAAGAAAAATAAATAAAATCAAGCAAATTGAAGATAAATAAATAAAACTTGCTTTATTTGTAGACAAAATGATTATGAACATTTAAAAAATCCTAAGGTATTTACATAAAAGTTACATTGAATTAACGAGTGAATTAAGCAACATAATAGACCACAAGGTCAACATAAAAAAAAAAATCACTTGTTTGTCTATGTTCTAGTAATGAACAATTAGACAATAAAATTAACAAAGGAATAAAATTTATAGTAGCATTAAACTATAATAGCTTTAAACATAAAGTTAACAAAATATGTGCAATGTCTATATATTGGAAATTAATATCACTCAGACTAAAGATATGAATAAGTAGAGAGAGAAATTATTTTCTTATATAAGAAAATCCAATTTTTTTAATGGCAATGTTCCCCAAAAATTTGCCAATCATTTCCATGTAGTCCCAAAGAAAATCTCAGCAGATTTCTGTATATATTTTACTTATTTGAAAAATGTATACAAAAATTAAAATGCCCTAAAATAATCAAAATTATTAAAATTGATGAATATAATTGGATAATTTAAACTAATTTTATAGCTAAGTATAAAACTACTACAATCAAGTCTTATTTTCCTAAAGGTAAACACTATAGGTAAATGGAACAGAAAAGATAATCTATAAATCAACATATACACATTTATGTGTATACACATATTCCTTTCATTATTTAGAGCTGTATATATATGATATCATGTTATCTATTTCTTGAAGTATAAAATAATTGATACATGAAGAGTAGTTTCTTTTATTTCTAATTGTTTTTGTGTATTTTTAACATAATTTACCTATAAAGTTTGATGAGAAGTTGATCATTATTGTATATTAAATTTTATCAATATGAACTATTATCTTTGTACCATGTAGTTATTATTTAATATGAATTCCACTTTTTCTGGCATTGATATTGCTACTATGTTTGCTAATATATTTATTAGCCATCATATTTTTAACTCCTAAGTTTTTCAGTTTTAGGCTTCTCTTTTTTAAAAGCTTTTAGTTTAGCTTAATTTATTTTTTAATGCGGTTAATTCCTTTATATTTGTTTTTATAACTGATAATTTGATCTATTACTTTCTTTGAGGACTTATTTTTTTTTGTACTCAAATTTTTGGCCATTTTAGACCCTATTTAAATCATAGCTATTAAGCTAAGGGATGCCTACAGGTTGGTTTTGTTTTTGTTTTCTTTTGTTTTCTGTTGTCTTAAAGAATAAGGTAGTATCTACTATTACTATGATACTTGAGGTGCTCAGGGTACTATCACTTGTTGACCCCACCTTCTCCCCACTCTACATTTTTTAAGATACTTTCTAAAATATTATTATTTTAATGGACAAATTATAATTATATATATTTACAGGATACAATGTTATGTGTCAGCGCATGTATAGGTTGCAGGATAATCAAATCAAGCCAATTAACATACTCATCAACTTAAATATCACTTTGTTTTGTTGAAAACATTTAAAATCCTCTCTTTTAGCTATCTGGAATTATTTGGAACATTATTATTAGCTACAGTCTACATTCCATGCAATAGATCACCAGAACGTATTCTACCTGTGTACCTGAAACATTGTACCCTTTGACCAAAGTCTCTCCTTTCCATGTCTACCTCCCTGCTGCCCACCACCCACCACCAGACCGCCTGCCTTTGGTAGCCATCATCCTACCCTGTACTTCCAGTTCTCTTTTTTTAGGTTTCATGTAAGTGAGCTCATACAGTATCTGTCTTTCTGTAATGCCTGGCTTATTTTCATTGGCATAATGTCCTCTAGGTTCATCCATGTTGTCTCAAATGACAAAATGTCCTGTTTTCAAGGGCTACATAGTATCCTAATATGTATATATTCCACATTTAAAACCTCTATTCCTCCACTGATGGGCACTTCAGCTGTTTTTATTATTTGCTTATTGTGAATACTGCTGCAACGAACACGAGAGTGCAGACATCTCTTCAACATCCCGATTTCAATTTCTTTGGATATCTACCCAGAAGTGGGTTTGCTGGATTGCATGGTAATTCCATTTCTGTTTTTTTTTTCTTTTTTTTGAGGAAATTTCATAGTGTTTTCCAAAATGGCTGTACTAATTTATAATGCCACCAACAGTGTATAATTGTTCCCTTTGTTTCCCCCACATTCTCACCAACACTTACCTTTCATCTTTTTAATGATAACCAATGTAACACAATGAGATGGTATCGCATTGTGATTTTGATTTGTATTTCTCTGATGACTAGATATGTTGAGCATTTTTTCAAATATCAATCGGCAATTTGTATGTCTTCTTTTGAAAAATGTCTGTTAAGGTCATTTGCCCATATTTTAAGTAAGGTTATTTGTTTTCTTATTATTGAGTAATTTGAGTTCCTTGTATATTTGAATATTAGCCCCTTATCTAATAAGTGACATGCAAATATTTCCTCCCAATATATGGATTGTTTCTTCATTTTGTTCATTGTTTCCTTTGCTGGGCAGAAGCTTTTGTTTGATGCAATCCCATTTGTCTATTTTTGCTTTTGTTGCCTGGATTTGTGGGGTCATATTCAAGAAATCACTGCCCAAATCAACATCATGGAGTCTTTTTCTTATGTTTTCCTCTGATAGTTCTAGAATTTTATGTCTTAGGTTAAAGTCTTTTATCCACATTAAGTTGATTCTTGTATAAAATATGAATTAAGGGTTCATTTTTATTCCTCTGCATGCAAATATCCAGTTTCTCCAGTACCATGTATTTTAAAAGCTGTCCTTTCTCTATTGTGTGTTCTTGGCACCTATGTCAAAAACCAATTAGGTATAGAAGAAATATGCCTGAACACAATGAAGACCATATATGACTGTCACACAGCAAACATCATATCCTATAGTACAAATTGAAAGCTTTTTTTCTAAGATCAGAAAAAGAACAACTATCCCCACTCTCACCATTTCTGTTCAACATATACTGGAAGCCCTAGTCAGAACAATTACTGACTCTACATTTTTATTTTCATTATATTATGTCAAACTGAGTTGTTTCCATCAGTGTATTATTTTTATAGTTATATTCTTCCCAAGCATTTCTTTGGTTTCTATGAATTATAATTTTGAATAGGAGACTCTTCTGTTGGAGAACTTGGAATCTAAACCTGTGTATCTAAAACTGCAATTCTTAAAAAAAAAGTGATTAAATTTATAACATAAATGCTGTCAATCATGCCGTTAAATATCTAGGGAACTGAATCAATTTCTTAAATTTTATTACATTATCTTTGAATGTGATAAAGTGACTCAAATTTTATGTAGAATTGTATGTACATTTTATGTTACTTTTTAAGAAGAAAAAAGTCAGAAGTCAGCTATTTTCAAAAGAATAATGTTATCCAGAAATTCAGGCCAAACACATGTTATACAGCAAAATGAAGGCAAGGAGCAGGAAACTTGTGAACATGGGCTTAACTCATTCTTCTGCTGTGCACTCCACTCAGACACTTTGCAAACCTACCGCTGTCATACTGCTGCAGCTAGAATGAACACCTACGCTGCTGAAAGAAGCCTCCGACCTCAAGACGGTGGTGGTCTAACCACATGCTAAATAGTACACACTGTGGGAAAAGAGAGTGGGAATTTCAGAAACAAAAACAAATACCGAAAGAAAAACCCCAGAAATGTAATGGTATTTAAAAGACAACTGTTGAAAATGAGCATCTCCTCTTCTTACTTAGGTTAATGGCTTCACCGAATCCTGATGCCTTTGCGTGTCATTATAACTGGATACTCTAGTGTGTTAAGATCAGCACCTGTATACACATAGTATTGAAATGTGCAGATGCATCCTAATTTATGGAATAAATCTAAGGTAGTAGGCTGTTTTATGTTGAATACATAACACACACACACACACACACACACACACACACAGACACTGTTTATAAAACTAAGCTGTGATAGATGGCTTTCTAAAATGTGACTAATGTGTATTACACATTTCTACCTTACTTATTACTACCTTATTACTTAAACATTGTTTCCTTATTTTCCACGATTTTTGGCTTGCAGATGGTGGTTGGTTTCCTAGAACATTTTTCCTTATTTCTTGTGTAGAGAAGAAATCTAACTACATCATGATCTTTTGTCCTCCTCCTCTGTTGGGATAGAGGGGAGAAAAAGAGGTGGTTTCAGACTTTTTAGAAAAAAAATACATATAAATTTTATGTTTGCCTACAGAGCTAATATACTAAATGTATTCACGTCTAGGAATAAAATAAATTACTAAGTCTATATCATTAATAAAGACACATGAAACCTTTCACATTATGTCGAATTATTAGAATTAAGAAGCTTGAGAGAGGGAGAGCAAGCCAATAAAGCCTGAATATGCTAAGCGATCATTAGAGCTGGGTGTGATAATTGAAATTTGCTTTGCAGTAATTTCATTAAAAATTCATAACTATTCTAACCTTTCTCTTTCTCTGTCTGAGCTAGTGAGGAGTTAAATGATGTTGGTGTAGGGGCTTAGGATGTGTACACGTTGTTGAGGACAGCTGAAAACAGGAGGTGAATGAAAGACATGAGCAAAAGGCAAAATAGACATCAGCAAAAAGACTTTCTTGGGTCCTGAGCTTTGGTCTTTTCTCTAAATAAGCTTATAACTTCTAGAGCTTTTTTATTATGGTGATGATTATTTCTAATCTCATGATGCCTTGTACAGTGTTCCGGCCAATATTGAGTTCTTGGCAATTGTCCTGGACAGATAATGTTACAAACTATTTCATCTCTTAGGATGACTTTTTCCATCATCCATTAAATTATTTTTCTAAAAAATTACAGGTGGGATGAAACTCACTGGCATTAACGTTTTCTCCTCCAAGAATCTCTCTGAGAAACGTGTTACAAATAAACACTCACTGTAGACCACCTGATATGAGAGGTTCTGGGGCACTTTTCTGCTTCCAGAAAGGAGCCTGATTTTATCTCATGATCATCATCCATTCATGAATTTGTTTTATGAAGTCTTGGATGTTGAGTCTAAGAAACCAGTTACGGTTTGAATGCTTCAAAGTCTCATGTACGTTCCAGTGTGAAAAGGGGTCTGTCAAATTTTAAATGCATTTTGCTAAATATATTATCCTTTACAAAATAAGTCCTTTGTGTTTTAAGGACAGTTTGACCATGTGTTTTTAATCCATTTTAAGTTAGCTTGCTAAAATGTTTATTTGTAAGAGCTCTTAGAAGCCCAAAAAGCCTTAAAACATTGATTTGCTGGCCATTTGAAGCTTTTATCTCAAGAAAAGACATCTTCATTTGCTAACAGAAAACAACTAGAGTCTCCCATGGCTAGTTTTCCATAAATCTTGAATTTCAAAATGTTTTGATACATTCTAAAAAGTTAAATATTTATGGTTATTTTCATCTTAAAGATTTAGAGGCTAGATTTCAGATTTTATAATCATTGCAGTATATTAGATACAAATCTATTTGAATCATTTAAGGTATGTGTCCTAATGACACTGAGGTATTAAAGAAATAACCTCATAATTATGTATAATGGAAGACAGAGTTGTACCCATTTGTAAATTCCTTAAATGGTATATGGAATGTTAAAGTCTTGCCTTTGACAGGTTTGTGGTATGTATAAAATAGCAACTCATACTCAAGATAACCCTATTTAGCAAAGGTGAAGCAATAATTTGTTTGGCTTACATTTGGATTTTTATCAATTTGCTTTTGTTTTAATAATATATAGTGGCAGAATGAGATTGTATAGCAGTTGATATCTAAGGGGCAAATGAAATTAAAAAATACACAATTATTAAATTTTGTCACAGATTTTGCATCTTAAACAAATATCAATATATCATCAGACCATCTTAGAAATTTTACATAACTTGAAGCAAAAAAAAAAAAAAAAAAAATCCAGTAATCGTAAGCAAGACTTTCACAGGAATTCCTTACATCATTTTTTGGGTTTTTTTTTTTTTTTTTTTTTTTCAGCCTGTAAAAATTTTGGGGAAAGTGCAGAATCCTATTGGAAAATCATCATTCTAACAGACACCTCCTTCAGGAGCATAATGTAATGAGCTAGAATTAAATCAAATTACTCTCTATAGACCATAGATAATGTAATTTGCAGGTCAAAACATGTTTTTAAAGAAGTCTGAAATGCACAGTCTGGACCTGGTCAACTCCCACACGGTTGCCCACTTGTTCTTTGAATGGCCCCATATTCGCTGAAGACTTTTGCACTTGAATTGCACTTTTTCCATCTATTATCCCTACTCAGCTTCACTGACCTCCATGTTTGAGAAAGCATTATTTTTTCCCCTCTCTAATCAGCCAGCATAGAATGGGCCTTCTGGCCATTGGTGTCATCTATGCTCAACATACACCATACTCTGAATTTCATTTTATCCATGCAGTTTGTCTAGCAAAGCTGGAGGCAGCTCCCCAGTCAAAAAGGCAGCTCTATCCGCACATTGGCAGTGGCCAGCTCAGGCCACTTAGAGCTTATCAGCTTTTTAAAATATTTTAGTTTAGTTTAGTTTAGTTTAGTTTAGTTTAGTTTAGTTTAGTTTAGTTTAGTTT
>NC_045437.1:3529061-3557385 GCF_002776525.5 Piliocolobus tephrosceles
TTAGTTTAGTTTAGTTTAGTTTAGTTTAGTTTAGTTTAGTTTAGTTTTAGATGAAGTCTTACTCTGTCTCCAGGCTGGAGTGCAGTGGTACGATCTTGGCTCACTGCAACCTCCACCTCCCTGGTTCAAGCTATTCTGCTGGCTTAGCCTCCCAAGTAGCTGGTATTACAGGCACACGCTATTACACCCAGCTTATTTTTATATTTTTAGTAGAGATGGGGTTTCACCATGTTGGCCACGATGGTCTTGATCTCCTGACCTTGTGATCCACCCGCCTTAGCCTCCCAAAGTGCTGGGATTAGAGATGTGAGCCACCGCGCCTGGCCTGAGCTGATTAGCTTTTATAGTGTCCTTACACATTCTGTGTCTATGTCTCCTTCTGTCTCACTGGTGATATTTTCAAATACTCACATGGCTGTCCTCTAAGTAACAAAACTGAGGCCACCTGGCAAGAGAGAACTGCCTGTCCCTGGTCCCTTCCCACCACTAATCTGCCTCCGCACACGCTCTTCCTCCCAGTCCATAGCTTCCTTCCATAGCTTTTCTGCTCGGATAATTCTTCTGTCTGGAAAGTCTCCCATCTTCACACCCCACTTTTGACCTGGGTAACCTCTTTGTATCTGTCAGTCAAGCCCTGACTTGTTCAGGAAGAGCTGTTCATGACCCTTGTCTTGTGGGCTGTCCTGATGTGCTCCACTGAGTGCCTCGATACAAAGCACTCATGCTTTCTGCTAACATTATCGGTACATAGAGTTTTCTCTTTGCAAAGGGCATACCACCCCCCTCACCAAAAGAGATCACAAACCCTTAGACAATGAGGATTACTTCTTTCTCATCTGTGTGTTCCCTCAGTGCCAAGCAAAGAAGGTCCCAATGTTAATTTGATGATGCATCCCCAGGATAGAAGCTTTCTGATGTTTCACAGATGAATGAAGCATGGTGCGGTCCTCTTGAGGTGGAGAGAAAATCGGAATGTTTTTAGTACTTCACTTCACCTAGCATCATGCTTGGACTTAGAAACGTATTATTCCCTATTAATTAGCGTATGTCCAGAGTTCAGAATGCCACCCGCTTCACTGATCTGAAGTTATTTGTTGCCAGCTGCACCTAAATCACCTTTGTCCAGTTAGTTTTGCTGCGTGTCTGGCAGCTCAGTCTCAAGGTCCTTGGCTGGTTTCTCTTTTACCTCTTAAATACACGTCTTCCTCAATATTCCAGGACTCCTACTCTCTCCAGGGTGTTTTCCGGACTATCTGATCTAACCACTTGATTTAATTCTCCGCAGTTATCTCAAATGCACTCCCCTGCTTCAGTTTCTTCCGTGGTTGCCTATCTGCTAAACATCTCTACCTGCATGAACAGAAAACTTCTCATTCTCAATCCATGTAAAGCAACATTTTTGATCTTCCTTGTAAAGTCATGTTACTCTTCCTGGTTTCCTGTCTTGGTTAACGACATCCATCCGATGAAGAACACTTACCCTGCTGCTCTCTGATATTCTACCTAAAAGGCATTAAATTCTTTAGGTCCCGCCTCTTAGAAGACACATGTCCACCCATACACCTGCTATGTTAATTCAGGCTTGGGCATACAGACCCCTCCACTGCCAGCATTCTGCCCCCTTGCTGTTCCAGCAACCTAAAATGGGTTGGGCATGCCCCCCCCCCCCCCCCCCCCCCCCCCCCCCTGCTCCTGCCCCCTTTCTCTCTTCTTCGTCCTTTTTTTTTTTTTTTTTTTTTGAGACAGAGTCTCTTTCTGTAGCCCAGGCTGGAGTGCAGTGGCATGATTTCGGCTCACTGCAACCTCCATCTCCAAGGTTCAAGCAATTCTCCTGCCTCAGCCTCCTGAGTAGCTGGGATTAGAAACATGTGCCACCACACCCGGCTAATTTTTGCATTTTTGGTAGAGA
This sequence comes from Piliocolobus tephrosceles, assembly GCF_002776525.5. Lineage (NCBI taxonomy): Eukaryota > Metazoa > Chordata > Mammalia > Primates > Cercopithecidae > Piliocolobus > Piliocolobus tephrosceles. The sequence goes on from NC_045437.1 coordinate 3,530,971, forward strand.
CGTGGTTTCACCCTGCTGGCAGGCTGGTCTCGAACTCCTGACCTCGTGATCCACCTGTCTCGGCCTCCCAAAGTCCTGGGATTCCAGGCATGAGCCACTGTGCCTGGCCCGACTTTGTTCTTGATTCCCCTTCTTCCTCAAGCTTAAGCTCTTTGTCTAATTTTTCTTCACCATTTGAAGCAAAGACCACATTCTCCAAAGAGTGTTGGATAGTCAGTCTCAGGTCTCAACTCTCTCTCTCTCTCTGTCTCCCTCTCTCTTTATTACAAGAGCATCGAACTTGTCTTTCAGATTTATCTCACAATCAATTAAGGTGACTTCCCACATCACTTTGCTCAGATGTGAAACTTTCAGTGCTAAATTAATCAAGTTTAAGGAAAACCAGGAGGACTGGGCACCCTCTAATTAACTAATTATTTTGTCTATAAAATTCTAAAATATTTAACAGATTTTGTTTTCACTGAAGTTGCCACTATTGGATACTGAATTAATGTCATAAATTTGAATGATTATTTTAATCTACTGCTCATATCTTCTAAGTAAAACTGTGCCATTTGTGGCATTTAATGTTATTTTAATGTTTTATAATAGCCTCACAAATAGTTTTCAAAATGTTTAATATGAACTGAGAAGACTGTATTTGGTTTTTCATGCTTTGATTCCGTTTTGCTTGTATTTAGTGACTCCATGGCCATTTCAATATGGTGTTATTTCTCCTGGTGAAGACAGCATGAGAATCTGTTTGTTCTTACATAATCTATAGTTTATCAAGATGTGCTCAAAATGTGTTGCAGGCTAAATAAATAATTTCTGTAGAAGTGGTTTAATTTTGTGTAAAAGTTTCAAATAGTGTAAAAAAACAAACAAGCACACTCTATACTGTGTGTAACTATGTGGTTTTCATTTTAAGGTCAGCCCACATTTACCTTTCCTCAAGAAGGGAGGTAGAAAAAACTGCATAGGACAAGCTGTAGTCCCAGGCAGTGAAGGACACTGGGCACACGAGCCTGTGGATTTGTTCTGGAGACCTTGGGATCTGAGTTCCTTAATGTCTCTAAGTCTGTTACCTCATGTAAAACTGTGAATAATAAGGTTTTTCATATGAAAGGGAACTGTGCACATTCAGGTTAATGATCAAACAGGGTTCCTATTGGAACTCCTGTCCTGTGAGAGAGGTGAGTGAATGGTGCTCCTTATTAAGTGTTCTCACCATATATCCTCTGATTTACTAGAACCTGGTGGGTGTAAAGGGTCTAGCAAAGGTTATTTTAATATCACAATTAAAAAGTATGCATTTGAATTGCTTGAGTTTGGATACACACAACTTGTAGCTGAAATCTTTAATTTTATATGCATTGAGAATACCATGACTATATTTTGCCAAGTTTACAAGAGTTATGAAGTCATTTTCCAATTGTTTATCTCTATTTTCATTTTTTATTCATGCCATCCATGCACATAGATTTTACAAAAAAAAAATGGTTTGGGTAATACTTAGTCAACATCTTAAAACTCCAACAATTCTTCCTATAATAGTAAATACACAGTATGCTATATAAACGAGTTGAGAATTATTATGGTTCGTTTTATAAATAGGAATTTACGGACTGGCTGGGTTCAAATCTTGACATAATGTGATCCTTTGCCCATATTACCTGATTGAATGGAAGCTGAAGCAGATCCCAGGAGCTTCGTGTAAGAAGAAGCCACAAGCCTCAAAAGAAGGATTGAGGCGTTTGCTTTTGGGTTCTTGGTCCCAACGTCTTTGCCTAAGCCAATGTCCAGAAAGGTTTTTCTGATGTTATCTTCTGGGATTTCTATGGTTTCAGGCCTTAGATTTAAGTCTTTGATCCATCTTGAGTTGGTTTTTGCATAAGCTGAGAAATGAGGATCCAGTTTCATTCTCTTACACATGACTTGCCAATTATCCTAGCACCATTTGTTGAATAGGGTGTCCTTTTCCCACTTATTTATTTATTATTTTTTCCTTTGTTGAAGTTCAGTTGGCTGTTAGTATTCAGCTTTGTTTTGGGGTTCTTTATTCTGTTCCATTGGTCTATGTGCCTGTTTGTATGCCAGTTCCATACTGTTTTGTTGACTATAGCCCTGTAAAATTGTTAGATGTCGAGTAATGTGATGCCTCCAGATTTGTTCTTGTGTTACTCCATGACTATTTGCATGTGTGATTTAATTTTTACATACATACTTATAATTTAATTAAATTTATTTAGGTGATGAAATGAATATCTAGTTTATTAACAAAACAATGTGTTTTCCATATCTCACTCAAGTGAAAGGGCCGACATTGCTCGTTGAAAGTTTAGAACTGCTTCTGTGTTAAGATTCATGCTCTGGTTAGCTAACACTAAATTGGATTTTAAAAATTTGTTTTTCATTGTTTACCTCAGTCATCATTTAAAAATCAACAGGTTAGGTTGCTTCCCTAGGGTTTATGAAGGTTAATATTGAGTGTCACCTTGATTGGATTGAAGGGTGCAAAGTATTGTTCCCGGGTGTGTCTGTGAGGGTGTTGCTAGAGTCGGTGGACTGGGAGAGCCAGACCCACCCTCAATCTGGGTGGGTACCATCTGATCAGCTGCCAGGGTGGCTAGAATAAAGCAGGCAGAAGAAGGTGGAATGATCAGACTTGCTGAGTTTCCTGGTCTCCTTCTTTCTCCCGTGCTAAATATTTCCTGCCCTTGAACATCAGACTTCAAGTTCTTCAGCTTTTAGACTCTTGGACTTACACGAGTGGTTTGCCAGGGGCTCTCAGGCCTTCAGCCACACACTGAAGGCTGCACTGTCAGCTTCCCTACTTTTGAAGTTTTGGGACTTGGACTGGCTTCCTTCTTCCTCACCTTGCAGACGGCCTATGTGGTACTTCACCTTGCGATTGTGTGAATTAATTCTCCTTAATAAAATCCCTTCCACGTATACCCTATTCTGTCACTCTAGAGAACCCTGGCTAACACAGGATTCCAATGTATTTATCATCAAAGTACCCCTCAATTAAAATCCATGAACTATGACTTGGATCCAGAACACTGCTCTCACTGGCCCTCATGTAAGCCTGTTCCCTGTCATCCAGAAATGTGCAGTAGGATGTGGTCACTCAACAAAATGGACCTTCTCAGCACAGCAGTCCCATCAATAAGGTAATAGCATGAATCGATGGGAAAGGCTTGGAAGAACTCTTAATTAAAGAAGCAACTGTTGATAAAAATTTTGTTTCCAATGTACTGCCAGAGCACCAGACATACCGGTGGATAGTGTGAACAGTGCCCCAAATCCCAACCCCCTCATCAGGAACTGTGTTTCTCCAACTGCCTCCTGTTTCTTCTCAGATATGGAGTCTTTCAGTGATCAGGTGAGCTCGAAATGCAATCCTACAACTGCAGCGCCTTCCATAAACTTAGAGTCATTTTCCTCATTTCTTACCTGTCAAAGTGTTGGTCAATGACTAAAATTCTCCCTTCTTTTGTAAACTATAACATTCTTCTAACCTTTCTAATATATCAAAATAGCCAGATAATAAATTAGATCTATAATAGAATTCAAAAACAATAACATTATTTTTCTTATCATTGTGTGATAATGTTTTTACTGCATGAGCCAAACAAATATTGCATTAAGAAGACACTTTATAAACCTGTGCTCTTCATACAAGAACCTGCTTCAACTGCATCCGCAAATATCAAGGGAGAGTAATTCACCCACCTTGCAGAAAAGAACATTTATAATTTGTCAGGATAAAAAATTTTGAGAAGGGGTGAGGAGTGGGACAGAAGATAAAGGGGAGGGACTGGACACATGGAAGGGCAGATGGAAGAAGGGAAGGGGAAGGGGTGATGGATCCTGAAAGCCCTCTCTCTTCCTTGGCAGGACTTCTCAAGCATCAGGAGTCAATAGCTGGATATTCCCAGTGGCTGGCTCTCAGACACAGTTTAAAGAGACATCAATCTGTGATGTCCGTAGTGTTCAGCAGAGAGCTAATGGACCTTCAAAGATCAATATTCAAATGTGCTTACTGTCGTGTCTGAACCCCTGCGCCTCCCCGGCGACTTGTCCTGGCCAGGAGGAGCCTCTGATGTTAACTAGCCCATTTCTAACCACCACTCAGAGATGCTCAGATGCTAAGGGGCTAGGAGTATTTCTCTTGTCCTTGGTTCTTTTATTGTGGAGAAAGATGCCCTGTCCTAGGACACTCAAGGGGACTCCACAGAGCAGTTCAGCCAGTCACCCTGAATGTATCTTATTTCCACGTCAGGTTTTAATGAAGTCACAAGCATCCCCATTCCAGTGCCCCTGTCACCTGAAGCTGCACAGGCACGGGGGCCAGGTGACCAGGTCTGAACATAGGCCTTCCAATCCCATGTGAAAGAGAAAACCTGCCACTGTGACTGTCACTAGCATTCATAGGATACGGACAGGGGAATGAGAAACCTTCCAACGAAAGCGAGGATTCAGAAAAACTTTTTAGAGTAGTCTGAAACAAAGTCAGAGTCACTTAGAAGATGTCACTGAGAATATGGTCCTGATAATTAATTAAATCTCATTGACCTCATGGGAGAGATGGGCAGTGGACATTTAGGATTAATTTGAGCAATGTTAGGCTGATACCAAATGTGTGTGGTTAGGTACTTTATCGCTTGTTCCTCCACCATGCCTAAGTGGCCTTTAAGGTAAAAATATCACAAATGAGTGGTCTGTTACCAGGCCCACTGGTAAGGATAGAATGAGTATGAGACCCTTCATTAAAGTCATATTTTACCCTCTCTTCCTCCTTGAGAAGTTATGAGAAAATGATTCTGAGGTTAAGAGGAGTCTAGCAATCTTTTATATATTTTGCTGTTAATTCAAAGATTGGCTAATAAAGCTTATTTTATTATTTTATAACAAACTGGGAGAACCATTGAGGATTTTGACCATGTCTTCCTCGCTCTGCGTTGTTGTTGACTTACCTTGCAAATGAAACAGGGAGGGTAAACAATGGCTGATTGTTATTTGCAAATCCATGCATACACCAGGACACCTCCCCATGTAGGCTTAGGCTTGGAGCGTAGGTTCCATCTGTGTGGTGTGCTGAAGGGAGAAAACTTTATTTATTTATTTATTTTTCTGAGACAGAGTCACTCTGTTGCCCAGGCTGAAGTACACTGGCGTGATCTTGGCTCACTGCAACCTCCGCCTCCCGGGTTCAAGTGATTCACCTGCCTCAGCCTCCCATGTAGCTGGGACTACAGGCACCCACCACCACTCCTGTCTAATTTTTGTGTTTTCAGTAGTGTTTGGGTTTCCCCATGTTGGCCAGGCTGATCTCAATCTCCTGACCTCAAGTGATCCACCCACCTCGGCCTCCCAAAGTGCTGGCATTACAGCTGTGAGCCACCATGCCCAGCTGAGAAAACTCTTTTCCTAAGGAAAAACATACACTTATTTATGTATTTATTTATTTTGAGACCGAGTGTTGCTCTTCGCCCAGGCTAGAGTGCAGTGGCCATATCTCGGCTCACTGCAATCTCCGCCTCCTGAGTTCAAACAATCCTCCTGCCTCAGCCTCCTGAGTATCTGGGATTACAGCCATGCGCTGCCACCCCATCTAATTTTTTTTGCAGTTTTAGTAGAAATGGAGTTTCACCATATTGGCCAGCCTGCTCCCGAACTCCTGACTTTGTGATCCACCCGCCTCGGCCTCCCAAAGTGCTGGGATTACAGGTGAACATCCACCTTTTATACACACATCTTGCATGCCTTATATACTAAGAAATCTCCTACGCTCTGTGGGACTCTGCTTCTCTCTATGGAGATTCAGATCAAAGTCACATAGGAAGCTTACCTGCTCCCAACGCAGCAAAAATGTATATGCTGTTATAACCTGTTAGACAATATGAAAATGTGTGAAAATTCTGAGTCACAGTCTAAAGCCATTGCCAGCAGATTTCCCCTTATGCATGCTCCAATGCCCTCTTACCTGAAGTGTATCAGTGGGAGGCATTGGTTAGATCTTTGAAAAAGAGGGTTTGAGATGGTTCGGTCAACCTCGAGTCTCCTGATCAGACCATCACTTTCCATTATGGAAAATCACACTGTCTCCAAAATGACATTTGAATACACTTGTAACAAAGTTCTAATGCGAATATATAAATTTAGATCTGTTAGTCTCAGAAGTGAGGCAGGGTGATGAGTTTAATGAATATGTTATGTCTCCATGATAGTTCCCTATGCAATATTATGCCAATAAATCATGAAGCTTGAAGGTCACAACATCTCAAAGCTCCCTGCGCAGTTACAGCACCTCTTTTCCCTTAACCTAGCCTATAACAAAGGTAGAAGTTAATGAAATGCTCTGACTTAGTGGGGACATTCTCAGGTTGGGCTGATGCCGAGTGCAGGTGCACCTGAGCGGACGCCTCTGTTTCTTCCTTATTAGCACTGGAGCCTCCAAGGAGCTGGTATCTGGTCCTCAGACCCACAGGCAGCATCCCGACTGCCCAGGGAGGGGGCGCCAAAGAGCAGGTGGTATTTGGGGTTCAATAGCTTAAAAGGACAATAGCTCTCTGTTAACACCTGAACTTTATGCCTGAGTTTCAGGATTAGAAATGACACTTCATGGATAAACGTTGTCAGCTAGAGGAGGCAGCTTTCGATACATTAAGATTATTTCTATGGCGTTCAACATTCAGTATTTGTATGCACTGCAAAAGAGAGAAAATTCATGGAAGAATTAAATGCTCATTGATCCTTAAAACAGATAACCACCGAGGGTTTCAGTACTTGAGGAAGGAACTGGGCTCTACCATTCCTGAGAGATTCAGGCAGGATGTGAACAGAAATAGGTGGGTATTTTTCTCAAACCCACAACCGTTGGGAGGCAGCTTGTCTGCTGGTGTGCGGATCAAACAGCTGAATTCCCTCAACTCAGGGTGTTTCCAGAGTTGAAAGCAACTAACACTCCCAACAGTGAAACCCAAGCCCTATTTTAATTTCCAGTTGTACCAGGGAAATGGAATGTGGATTTAGGCAAATCATCTTATTTCTCAGGGTCCAAGAACCCCACCATTTAAAATGTGAATGATGATAATAATCGCTATCAGCATGTTCCATAAAGAAAATCTATTTTCTCTTATATTACAACAGTATTAATAGCTATAATTTGTGTGTGTGTGTGTGTCTGGTTGTGTGTGAATAAATACATCCACAGCATGTTGAGCTCTTCATAAGAAACATATCATTTAAATGCAAATTGCTACTGCTATTTTGCAAATAATTTGAGAATGAATAATGGTGGTCACAGGAAAAATATATATCTCCCTTATGCATTTTGTAACTTGCAATAATTAAGGTGTGCATATAGTTTGTGTTTACATCGGATGATATTTTTCTCATGATTGCTCTTATTCAATATCTACCACAATTTGGAATGGGTTAATTGGATAATAATTTATTTCAGACCACTTGAGTCATATAAGTACTGCTAAGGAGACTGGCTGCAGGTTCTACACAAGAATGGGCATATGGAGTGAGGCAGCAGTGGGGTGTGTGGAGAGCTGGGATTGCAGGCGACTTGCAATTTCACTCATAGATGGGGCAGGGGCAGGGATCTATCCTGTTAGTGATTATTTTTGCTGCAAGGAGTAATGACAGTGTTTTCCAAAACCTGGGCCTGATGTTATCCTGCTTGGAATGAGTTGTCTATGGTTTTGTCATCAGTGAGAAGGATATTCAAGTTTGGGGGTCTGTGATTTGTCTCCACTATTGAAAGGCAGGAAACCTTACTAGGATTGTAGCTGCCACAGTCCAACCATCAAACAATCAATCAACACACAAATAAATACATGCAAGAGTGACTCAGCATCAGATTTATTTATTTAAATCCATATAACTAGCTTGACTGCTTATTCGTGGAAGAAATAAATAAATTGAACCCATGTTAAACGGTTGTATTGACAGGATGACTTCACCCTTATGACCGTCCATCTGAAAACCTACTTAGGGTGTGATGGAACTGGTTCATCGTAGTCACAGCTATTTGTTTTATAAACAGTTCGATGGACATTGATTGGTCTACTCTGCATTCAGAGATAGGCTGTGGTGCAGCCACAGAGCAGAGACACTCCTGGTCTTCCGTGCAATAGTATGTATTTTGTACCCTCATCCTTCCGTCCATAAGAAGGTGGTGTTTTGGGGCAGGGTCCTCAGAAACAGAGGCAAGCCCACTATTGGGAAAGTGTCAGCATTTCCGAGGAACCAGAGGAGTATTATTTTATTTTGCTTTATTTTATTTTAGAGACAGAGCCTTGGTCTGTCACCCAGACTGGAGTGCAGTGGCACGATCTCAGCTCACTGCAACCTCCGCCTCCCGGATTCTATCAATTCTCCTGCCTCAGCACCCTGAGTCGCTGGGACTGCAGGTGCGTGCCACCATGCCCGGCTAATTTTTTGTATTTTAGTAGAGACAGGGTTTCACTGTATTGCCCAGGCTGGTCTCAAACTCCTGAGCTCAGGCAATCCACCTGCCTCGGCCTCCCAAAATGCTCGGATTCCAGGAACGAACCACCATGCCCAGCCCCAGAGGAGTATTCTTTAAGTGTCACATGCACCCCTCAGAGACACAGACATGCCCTCAGGATGCCCCCACCCGGCCTCTCCAGTACCCAGTTACTAGAGGTGGTCTCAGGTGTATTCACTGCCCTGGGTGAAGCACTGATGTGCAGCCCAAGCCTGAAAACAGCCTCTCTTGATGGCTGCCAGCTCAACATCCTCTGTTGACCCAGCTCTGTGCCGAAGGTGTGGTCACAGGCTGTGGACAGCAAATTAAAGCACTGCCTGGCATGAATGCATTGGTCTAGACCTTCACCTTTGGATTCTTTCTTTGTAACTCCTGGCGCGGGGGACTGAAGATTGCCACCCCAATTTCAGGTGCAGAAGCCGACACTGAGGTTAGAAGACGTGGTCAAGCTCCCTGAAGATGGCCTGCACCAGGCACTGGCTCCCATCGCAGTTGTTTTAAAGAGCCTGTGCATTCGGTAGGTTTATCATTGTTTTAAAGAAAACTGCAAAAACACTACATCATACTTTATAGTGTGTTAACTCAGATAAAGCATACACTTACACAAAAATGTGCCTACCACATACACGTGTACACAAAATCTCCCCAGTAAAACAGTAAATCCAGTGGTAGTTCTTTTTTTTTTTAATTTATTTTGCCTCAGCTTCAATTCGTAAAAATAAATTAGGAGATAATTTGAGGTTATCAATGTTTAAAAATGTATTTCTATGCTTTGGATGATTTCTGAGACACTGAAAAGAGAGTTTGTGTGTCTTGAATGCTTTTATTATGTACATACATGGTGGAATCTGATGCTATGAATGAGATCGATGAAGATGTTTTCAATGCCGATGAATTATCTGCCTGTTGGCGAGAAGAGGGCAGAGTGAGAGACATTTCCAGAAAAAATGTCAATCCAGCCCCACTGCGAAGAAAGCTGATCCTTATAAAAGAAAGTGAGAGGCCGGGCGCGGTGGCTCAAGCCTGTAATCCCAGCACTTTGGGAGGCCGAGACGGGCGGATCACGAGGTCAGGAGATCGAGACCATCCTGGTTAACACGGTGAAACCCCGTCTCTACTAAAAAATACAAAAATCTAGCCGGGCGAGGTGGCAGACGCCTGTAGTCCCAGCTACTCCGGAGGCTGAGGCAGGAGAATGGCGTAAACCCGGGAGGCAGAGCTTGCAGTGAGCTGAGATCCGGCCACTGCACTCCAACCCTGGCAACAGAGAGAGACTCCGTCTCAACAAAAAAAAAAAAAAAAAAAAAGAAAGTGAGTGGGGCTGGGCTGTAGGATGCTGGGCAGCACACAATTTGGGTGTCCTGGATGCGATGGGAAGTGCAACCTGAGGACAGGGAGGTTTCCAAGTCACTGGGCCTCAAGGACTCACTCCTCGGAGTGCAGTCAGGCGTTCCAGGGCCACAGGCCTTTCACAGAGAGAGAGGCACTCCTTCCTCACAGTGTCCGACGAAGCACACAGGTAGGGTTAGAGCTGTGCAGCCAGGCCCAGCCAGGTGGTCAGAGTTTTATTTTGTTTCAAATCTTCTAAAGTAACTCTACTCTTCTTTCCCGCCTTTGGGAGGTTTATGTGGGCTCTGCCTGAAAGTGAAGTGGTGCACCCCCAGGGCTCCAAGGGTAGAAGAAAAGAGGCTTTCACCTTTCAGTCTCTGCTGCTTGACCCCTGGTACATCTTTTCCAGATGTCTAGCCTGGGCTTCTCTGTCAGGGTGCAGGCGACGGTGGAGAGGACGGGAGCGGAGCCAGGAAACTGCGGTGCTCCAGTAGGACCTGGACACTCGGTCTGCTGTTCCTCCCATCTCATTCTGTCCACCAAGTCAGCAACACCAGGAGGAGAACCTTCTACTCCGAGATAACCTGTTTCTTCTTCCAAGAAGTCCCCACAGAGGATGGGGAGGTGTCCAGGCAGCGCCACAGGCAGCATCTGTGCTTCAGGGGGGTTAGCGGCTTCATGGCCATGCCCTGCCCACTGTCACAGCTGGGCCAGCTCCATCTGCAAGATTATTAAACAAGCGACTGAAGAAATCAAGGGGAAGATGGTGAGAGGCCTCCACCACATCTGCTGGGAAAAAGCGGAACACATGGCCACTTGACTTTATTTCGCATTTCATGAGATACTTTCTGGGTATTGTCTTCGTGAGTAGCCACTCAGCATTTTTTGCCAGTGAAAATCCATTCACGTTTTTTGAATGATTATAAAATGACCAGTGAAAGCTGAAGATATTTAAAACTATTGGCAAAACCTGCTCTCCCCTGAAAAGACTATGAATATAAAGATTTAAAGAACACCTTTGCTCCTTTGAATAAACTCTCTCTAGAGAGAATAAAAAGAGACCTCCAAATATGCTCCACATCTTCTTATCACAAACTAGTAACACTTTGCCAACTCAAACATCAAACCCAGACTTGCTTCTTTCACAAAAGCCACTAGAACTTCCTCAGGAAATAGTTCTCATAGAAGCCTCATTGTGCAGTAAGCTATGGAAAACTCCTCAGTCTTGCAAGCAGAAAGAGTCCTTTAGTTTTGTGGGGACAAGGATGAGGCTGATTGCAGGACAAAAGCAACAGAGAGAAAGAAGCAGGGTAGTGACTGCTCACCCTCAGCCCTCATCCTACCTGGGCACCTTCCCTCCAGAGCTCATGAACTCCACCAGCTGCAGGCGAGGATCAGCCTGACCCTGGATGTGCATGACCAGCAATGACTTTTCCACCTAAAAACTCCAGCCAGGTCACGAGTGCTGCCTCACCTAGAAAACAACAGAAATCCACTGCATACATGGTCCCAGAAGTGCTGTAGTGTAGATCGAGGGCGGGTTCGTAATGAGCTCTTTGTTTCCTATGGGTCACCCTGCCAGGCCCAGTCAGGATGGGGTCTTTGACCTTCAGCTCAGCCTTGGACTTTCATCGGGCTTCTTGGTGTCCCCTTCCCCAGGGCAGTGCCTGGCTGACCACATGCCCTTGGATGAGGCCCAGAGGTTTGTTATGGATCCATTCTATTCTAACCACATCAGCAGCAACCGAGCCTTAGCAATCTCTTTTCCAATTTGGGATGACAGAGAGATCTAAGTTCTTGAGCAGCATGGAATCAGCCAGGGACACTGACCTACACCCGTTTATCAGCCCACTGCGTGCGGAGAGGGTGTGGACACAGCAACACGCCTTGTCACTCACCTGTCAGGAGGAAACAGCACCTGATACTCTCTTGCATAGCTTCCTGCGATAAAACCATCTGACATCCCTTCCACAAGCTGCCACGCTGTCGTGGGCCTCCACATAGGAAAGGCCGCTGATAAACTTCAGATTGTCCGAAGTCAATGGTTTTTAAAGTGATGTTAGAAACAAGCCTTCAGTGAAGATTCCTGGGGAGCCATGCTTCCGTGTCCCCGACCTCCATCAGGACCAGAGCATCTACCTCTGACACACAGGGTGTCATCAAGCGTCGGTATATCATGCTGATAAAATTCCAGGGATGAAACTCTGGGCAAGGTCTGGGTGGAATTTTTTTATTTTTTATTTTTTATTTTAAGACAGCCAAATGATTCAAAATTATGGCAAAATCAGACATTGGTGAGGGAGAAAAATGCTGATACCCTGAACAGAAACCACTTAAATGCCACACATCCTGATAATGTAATATCTCCACAACTGTTTCTGTTTAAAGCTAATAAAAGTAAACATAAGGCATTCCAGTCCTTTCCTATCAAATTTATTACTTTGAGCGACAAAATGACAAAATGATTAGCAGTTAATAAGGCCTTGGCTTAAAAGATTGACTGACATTGCATTACTCATTTAATTTCCGCTTCTCTGAGCTTTTTTTCCTCTTCCTTCCAGCACGGAGGGAATTAATATTATCACATCAAAGGCTTTCCTTTAAATGGGGAGAAAAATCATTTAAAAGGACACAGCCTGTGATTATTCAAACTAGGTTATTTGCACCTTGTATATATAACAATATCATGGTACAACTTCATTTCACTCAAATTGCTGTCAGTCACTAATAGAAGGAATTTGCTTCCATTTTATCAGCAGCATTGTGCAGCGTCAGATGGGGGAGGGGAGTTTGAGGTGGAATCTGATAAGAAGCACAGAACTGCAGAGCAAGGCAACGGCCACGTGACCCCAGGCTGCCTTCTAGACTAATGCTCAGTATGTAAATTCTTCTTCTCCCCTCTTATTTCTTTTGCTTCTTTCTAGTCTTTGTTTTTGTTCCATTTAAAAAACAACATTTTAAAGTGCTGTACATCTAGAGAGGTAAGTACCAACCTCCAGGGAATCCAGGGCATAATGACATGATGCTGACTGAGTATTTTATTTCCTTTCATTCTCAGCATTGGCAGACAGATGATTATACCAAGGCTGATATAACACCTAAAGAAGTATGTCGTATTCCCATAGAACAGTTGTATCTGTGGGTGGAATTTTGAGTGTCCCAATGCTTGGCCCGAGCATCAGCCAATGATGTCTCCCCATTTAGGGCCTGACAGATTGAATGACTGCCCCCTGGAACGGACTGTGTTAGAGCTTCCATGACAAAGAGTTCACTTGTCAAAGGTTTATTCTTCCTCCTTAAAAAAAAAGAGGGGGGCAGGTCGGCCAGTAAGCAGAGGGGTGTCATGTGAGCAGGGAAACACCCGCTCCAGCATGAAATATGAAACATCAATCACAAAGGTCGGGAGGGCACAGCTTGGTTACCAAGGCTCCAGGTGGATTAAATCACGTGCGTCCCGAGGGAGGACAGGGAGGCAGGCAATAAAATAATATCGGAACAGAGCGCCCCATGTCCCGAGGTTTGAAGACAAGCCTTGTTAATTCGGGAAACTGCAGGGTTAAATTAGTCCATGCCCTGGTGACAAGCAACACTACATATTGTGCCAGCGAGATAAATTTCCCCTCGCCTGCTCCGATACACTGGCCACTGACAGGACACTGCTGTGAGTAGTTCATTAAAATGTCCAACTCCTTGGAAATTTTAAAAATTTATAATGCTTCTATGGATGGCGGGGTCAAGTTCAATGGGCAGGAAAAAGCAGTAGCTCAAAGAATTATTCACGGATGATTATTTCAATAAGTTAGCATTTTTAACAAAAATTAAGAGAGCTGTATTGTCTTCACAATTATAATCATAGATCACAAAAATAGACTAAGTGTATTGCCTTCCTGGTTCAGATCTCCACATTCCACAAGCAGCACCTTGAGAGGATGCCAGTGTTGTGCTGGCATCACACTTCTAATCAGGTTGTATTTAGATAACACCTGAGCATGCATGCAATAGCATGCATTGCAACCAGGACGGCAGAGTGTGCCTTCTGCTTAGTCCTACAATTTCAAAGTAAAAGTAGATGCAGTTGTGGCTTAGTTATATTTTCATGTAGTGACAGAATTTTCCTGGTTTCTTCTGATCACCCTTGCCTGGGCAGCCTGTGGGAGCCCACCTTTCCTTGATGGATTGACCTTCTTTGCCTGTGTGAAGGCTTTCCCAGGATGGAGATGTGCTAAGCAGTCATACTACTGTTAGTGGCACTGCATCTTGCTGGAAGATTCAACCACAAGGCCTGTGTGTTGCTCTGGGGTCTTCTGTTCATTGTGGAACAATTCACAAGCCCTCAGAGTCCATCTAGCTGGAGAGTTCTGTCAACACATTTGTAGGAACCGAGGAGTCACTGGGAGGCTGAAGAAAGAAGACTCAGACCACACAACAGTCTCCCCCTGAAGACGCCCTGCTGTTCACTGTAGCGTAATTACAGTAATGCTTAGGTAATTAATGTGATGCTTGAAGCTACCACATCTCTATGTCAAAGTCCCTTGTTTTTGGAAATGTAATGAAACACAATTCTAATCATAATAACTTAAATAAAACTGAGCTTAATCTTCATTAAAAACATGATTTTCAACCAGTTCTATACATAAAATATCTTTTAAAATATTACTGAAACTCTTGATAAACTATCTGCTTAACTTTCATTTCTTAAGAATTAGGACATGTGTATTCACACTTGTTTAATATGAATCTTTCATTTTCTAAATAACTTGAATAAGCACTGTGGCATTGGATCAAGAGCTGACTTGAGATGAGAGCTCACACCCTGGTCTGGTGAAACCATCGGAGCTGAGTCTCTGGGAGCCCTCAGGGAGAAAGGGGGGGCTTGTCCACTCCACTCAGCCACCATCAGGCACTGACTGGCACAGTGACATAGCCCTGCTCTGTGTTGCCCTGGTGGTGTAGAGGAAGCATGGACAGCAGCCTATCCTCCCCAAGGACTCACAGCAGCCAGGAAGGGGCACTGATCGACCCTCCGTGTTCCCTAACACTGTTACCCCTGAAACTAAGAATCGTCCTTAGGTTGAGAACTACCATTGCCAAAATTTAATGAGAGTGATTTCAAAAATGAAACTTTTATCCAGCCATGAAAAAGTTTAAAATGACTTAAGACATACGTTTCATATGAACCAGGCACTCCTATAATCCCAGCATTTTGGGAGACTGAGGTGGGTGGATCACCTGAGGTCAGGAGTTCACGACCATCCTGGCCAACATGGTGAAGTCCCATTTCTACTAAAAATACAAAAAAAGTTAGCCGGGGGTGGTGGTGTTTGCCTGTAATCCCAGCTACTCGGGAGGCCGAGGCAGGAGAATCGCTTGAGTCCAGGAGGCGGAAGTTGTAGTGAGCCAAGATCATGCCACGGTACTCCAGCCTGGGCAGCAGAGCCAGACTCTGTCAAAAAATAAAATAAATAAAATAAATAAATAGACATATGTTTCATTTGTTTTTGTTTATTATATGGGGAAACTTCTTAATTATCCAGTGTAGGTACTGAAAGGAATACTTATCTCAAAATGACAATACCATTTCACAACTGCTCTGAGGCCAGGGTGGGGTCAATCCTAAGGTCAGGAATTCCCCTAATGGTGGCTGTATCATTGTGGGTGCTCTCTCTGGAGCAGAAAGTTACCTCCAAACTGCTAAATTCAACAATAAGGATGACACTTCCCACTTACAGTATGCTTTAACGCACATTTTCTTAATCAAGGCTGCCTTCCTTTTACTAAGTTGTATTTGGTAATTTTTTAAAGGATGTGTGGGAAAAGGCTTTTCTTCCAGAGAAACAAAAACTCATTTCAAAGATTAGAGATATCTGAGGTACTTCTCATAATAGCCTTTAAAGAAGTAAGTACTAAGAACACCTCAGGGTTTACAGTTTGTCCTGTGAGATGAAAAATCACATCTATCTAGGATTTCTGGGCCCAGGATTGATTTGGGAGACGCTTGGGGATTCAGAGTTCCCAGAAGGGAGGAGGAGGTCGATTCTGGAGCATCCAGGTGTTGTCCTGGAAACCCAAGCACCGGAGGAGCTCCAGGTGGAAGGGCTGAGCGACAATGTGCACACCTCTGTGAACTCGGATGGAATGGGAAGGCGGCAATGTGCGCACCTCCGTGAACCCAGAAGGAATGGGAAGGCGGCAATGTGCGCACCTCTGTGAACCCGGATGGAATGGGAAGCCTGGGACTCACTCTCTGGAGCTGGGAAACATGAATGGGCTTGGAGACTCTCACAGTGCAGATCCACTGAAGCCACGGAGCCCGGCAGGTGGGGCAGAGCTGAAGTCTCCATGAAAGAGCGAGGAACGTGGCAGGAGCTCACCCAGGACAGGCAGGGGCAGAAGCACAGAAGCAGTTGCCGAGGCTCTTTGGTGACTTGTTCTGTGTTAAGATGGGAGGTGCTTGAGGACCTTGGACTGCTGGTGGAAATGATCTAGCAACTGTGGCCCGGAGAGCGATAATAGGGAAGGGGAGGGGATGCCAGAAAGGGAGGATGTGCAGGTGACACTTGAGATTGATTCCCGGGTCGGCAGCCTACTTAGGCATGTAAGGGCCTGTCTCACCGCACTCCACCACGCTCAGGTGGACAAATGTCACCGCAGGGCAGAGCACTGGGTTCTATTAAGATTGTGGTAGCCAAAGGAAGACCACGAAGAAAGAGAGAGTTGCAAGGGCATGCTTTGGTCACGGTGCCTTAGACTCTGCATTGTAAAGTATGAAAATGAGGGGAGGAAGACGCTGATGGAGAGAGGGTACTAGATCCAAACAGTGGCCATCTTCAAAGCAGTCAACTCAACCATGGCACAATTAGTGGACTCTGCTGGAGGACAAAACATTGTGGTCAGAGAGTGGAGGCTGGAAAGTCTGATGGGAGAGGTTGTCGTGAAATAACACACTACCAAAGGTGACAAACACTAGACCGATAATCCATTGTTTAGCGTGTAAAACATTGCTGAAATGAACCATGCTCGTTGCAGGCATGTTGAATCTCTTTCAAAAAATAGGTGGCAGCAAATCAAAAAACAAACAAAAAAAGACTTACAAAGATGGTAAATGATGAGGGGGAGAATTAATACTCCAGTAACATCTCAGCTTTCCAGATATTTCAAGGTTTCTACAAAATCAATCTAGTGACCGTAAATATCACCATCAGTTTACTGCTTTTAGTCATGAGAGTGGGGACTCTAGACACTCGACAACAGTGGCTGAGTGGGTGAAAAAATGCCTAAAGAAATGCTCTGTGTCCATTTTAACGTACCTTATATTGTAGGGGTCACCAGAAATTTTGCTGAAAACCATGAAGGGTTATGGTGGCGTGGATCTATGTATTGGTAGTCAATGCAAAACTGTGGATCAAGAATCTTTCACACTACAGTGAATTCCACCAGCTCTGCCTCCCCCTCTTCCATTAGCTAATTTGTTCTTGTCTGTCTTTCCACGAATGCAAATCAGCCTCCTGAGCCACGAAGAGCAGGCTGCTTTCTCCTGCAGTCCTGAGTTTTCCCACTGGACCCACCGGGCATTTCTTGGTCTTTTAAGATGTCATTTGTGGTCCCTAGGTGTCCAATCTGTTAAATGAATTAGCCGTCTATTGTTCTGACTTTGAGCTGCATGACCTGCCCGTCCCGGGCTTGGCATTTTCTACCACGGGGCCCCATCTATTACTGCAGTGCAGCCCAGGTCCTCGCGCTGTAAATCATCCCAGGGAGACATTCTGCCCTTTCTCCCTTCCCCGGTGCTGGTGGCCCCCACCACTTTGCATCCCATGCATTTATGTCAGCTCATCACGGCCTTCTGAGAGCGCCAGGGAGCATGGCTGGGGGAAGCGTCCATGCAGGCTTGTTTGAGGGTCCACATTGTGTAAGGCTTTAATGGAAATAACCATCCGTTTCCTGTTCTCCTAGTCTACCATACACACAGAAATAGTTTTAAGCTCTAAATACCAAATACCTTAAATAAAAATTAGAACTTCATCAAGGCCTAATGATGGCATCTCACATTAGTCAAGAATACATGTGTCCTCATTATACATAAGTGAGGTAGGCGAAAGTTAAAGAAGACAAATAAAAACAGGATGGAAGCGCTGAGATTCCCGAGTTCTGCTGCCGGGCTGTCCCGTGCACGGCACCGCCCTCCAGCCCCATTCCCTCCCAAGACTCTATGCAGTTGCTCTGATTCCTGGTATTTCATTTTTAACCTCCTTGCGCCTTTGGAGAACCACATTTCTAACCTCCTCCCATAGGCATAGGCTGATGGATCCTAAAGGAAGAGCCCCTTTTGAGGGCTCATTCTGTGACAGTCACTGCTCCAGGAACTTATGATGTCAATTGCTGAATGCTCATAACAGCCCTATGTGCCAGGTGATGTCACTATGCACATGGCGCAGATGACAAAACTGAGGCAGGGGGAATCAGAGGAGTCCCAGAACCACTTAACTGAGCCACAGGTTATATGGATCTGCTTCTGGAAAAAATGTCAGAATGGGTCACTCACTGAGATGGCAAGCAGCTCTGCTCATTCTGGCCACCAGCCCAGAAGGTGGGCTTGGTGCTTCATTATTATTGACCTCTCCCTTACCTGGTACTTGATTTAGTCATGGAACACTTTGATTTTAATTTAGTACTTCAAATTTCATTTTGTAGTGATTCATCCCATTATCATCGATTAATTGCCAACCACGTGTCAGTTGGGACACAGAACGAAAATATAACGTTACCAATGCATGAGTACCACCCAATCTATAATAGAATAGGGTCTGATGCAGTGTAATGTGCTTTCTGCAGGACAGCTGCTGTGCTGGAGCCCACGTGGAGATGATGCGGCACTAGCATGGCTGGAGAAGCCTGGGCCGGAGCAGCTGGTGGAAGGATGATTCTGGAATAGGGGTTGTGCATGTACAGAGAGAGACAATATGGTAAAGTCGGTGAAACAAGGCCATTTGCCACAGCTGGGCTCTGGATACAGAATTGAGGAGCACAATGCTTCTGTAATCCTTGAGAAGACACATGGTGTCATGAGGTCAAAGAGCTGAAACGCCCAGCCCCTCGGTCAGTCAGCTCTCACTACATTGCAGTCAAGGGTGGTGGCTGCTGCTCACAGAGTAGGGGATGCAGACCGGGCCTGTTTGCTGTGACAAGGAGTGGGGACTTCATGCTGGCAGTGATGGGGTCACTGGAGCTGTCCTAATGGGGCTTGACATGATTAGATTTGCTTTCTAGAAAGATTTCTCTAGGAGCTCTGTGGAGAAGCACAGCTCTGCAGTGGAGCACAGCTAAGGTGGAGGCAAGACACAAACATGCACATAAGCGCACACCACAGGCATGTGCATGGATACACATGTATGGGCACACATGTACGTGTACACCCATCCACATGTGTGCACTGGCACAAGCCACACATGTGCACACATGAGCTCACATGCACACACCTCACATGTGTGTACATACATGCACACACTCTTGTCCACAGACCATGCACATGCACACATAGGCTTCCATGCACACACAGACACATGATCACATGCACAAACCCCTGCACACACACTGCACATGCACACATGAGCTTCCATGCACACACATGACACATGTGTTCACACATGATCACATGCACAGACCCCTGCACACATGCATCTGCACACATACCATGCTTATGCACGCATGGGCTCACAGGCTCTCACACACCACTGGACACAATAATGCATGACGAAAATCAGAACGACCACATGGTTGCTGTGATTTTCAAGTCAAGGGATTTCAAAATGTCTTCACTGACAGAAGTCCAAGAGAAAGTGTTTTTTAGAAATAAAGGGAATGGGAAGAAAAGGGGGAGGTACCCCCTCCCCACGGGCCCGCTCCCTGGGGTTTCATGCATGAGGAACACGCTCATTTTTGTTGCTGATTCACCAAACCAAGAAACATCAGTCTGTTCTTCAAAACACTGCAATTGGTTTCTTTTTTGTCCCCATGAAATTACCATCCAGCTTAAGATATTCAGAGTATATAAGCCCTAAAGTAATTTTTTTTGCAAAAGTAATAAACTCCTATAAATCGAAAGAAGGAATGCCATCTCAAACTCACTCCTGGAATCGTTTGTGTAATGCTGTGGTTCCATAATTGTACCTTGTTTTAAATTCATATGTATTCGTTTCATAAAAATAGTCTATATTTTATACTGATAAATTTATCAATAGAAAAAAGATTCCACAGAAAGATATAAAAAATTACCTGCCAAAATAATGATTTATGCTGGTTTTGAAGCTTCCTCTCTATTATTCATGTGCATAAGACTTTTTTTTTTTTTTTCATTTTGACATTTACTTCACGTTATAAAAGTGTGTTCCTCTAAACCAATGTCTTCATTTGAATAGCAGGTAGGGAGGAATGGGCCCGAGTGACAGCTTCTGTGTCCAAAAGGCTCTGTTTGTGCGGAGCCCCTGCAGGTCGCTGTTTGCAACAGGGATGGACAAAAGGTTGGGTGGGCGTGTCCACCATGAAGTGAGAGGACAGGTCCCATAGAATCTCAAAGCCTTGTGGGGAGAAAGCAGGAAGCGAATGCCTTCACCAGTGGCTAATTGGAAATAGGGTTGGTTTTTGGTGACATTTACTTGAAAGGCCAAAGGCAACATGTTGGCAGTAATGTTACAGATTAGAAGAATAAACAATCTGTGCATTGGAAAACAAGCTGAAAAGAGAGTTGCAAGTCCAGTCAAACCTTGAGGAGGTCACCTTCATTCCTTCTGTTTCCCTACAAGAAGTTGCCAGCAGCAACTCTCAGTCTAAAGAGTCAGAAAACTGTAGAGCGTTGAGAATGCTGCCTTGGGTGAGGAGTGGGTGAGACACTCAGATAAAGATCAGGCCGGTCACTCTTAGAGCAAGAGAGGGATGGGGAGGAGAGAGGGAAGAGGTGGGAATCACTAGGGAGAAAATGGGCCTGAATCTTCAGTTCTAGTGGTAACTTTCCCCTCTCCAGGGGGACAGGCTCATGTTCAAAGAGCTGCTTGGGGGATTTCTGGGGACCAACTACTCCCTCCGTTTGACCTTAGATGGTATGGTCTTACTAAAGCTCCATCATGGCTGAAGATCCTCTTCAGACACCCAGTCCCTAATGGAATCTCCAACACTAACATGCATGTGTTGGTCTGTGTAGCAGGGACACACTGCAATCCATGGGCTCAAGTCCATGAAATACATTGAACTTTCTCCAGAAGTTTGCAGTCCCTCCAATATCTATCTTGAATCTTCTTCCCCTGGAGTGGCAGAAACTTAAAATTGCATCAGACGGCACCAACCCCTCTTTCTGTCTGTTTTGGGTGTTTACATATACCAAGGGGTAGGGGTGAAATAGTCTTGTCCTCTTGTCTCTCAGCCTAGGATGATGTCAGGGCAAGGAGACCTGGGTCCATGCAGAGTGGTGTCGTCCCACTGGTCCCCTCTTCAGGAGACTCTCTGTGGTCTGGTGTTAGAGGCGATGTGCCTTGCAGCCTAAGTCTACAGAGGTCTCCATCCGTCCACCACGAAGCGCTATCACGGAAACAGCTGCATTCTATTTAGAGCACCGCGATGCCTCCCACTCTCCAGGATAAAGGCTCTCTCAGTGTTTTAGCAGTCGTCCTCTTGACACATATCCCAAGTCCGTCCTCCCTGACTATGTTCTGATCCACCCACATCTAATTTAAATGATGACATCTTGAATGAATATGAATCCAAATCCACTTTACTTAAAGGCCCGAGAACAAAGAGAAAATGCTATGTGACGTGTTTTCACCTGGGGTGGCATGTGTCCAAATGCAGCCATCAGAGATGTTGCTGGGTTTTGCTGGTTTGTTTGTTTGTTTGCACAAACACCTCTGCTCATTCAGGCTGAGCACAGTCCCCACCCCCATCTTTCCCCTTGTTCCCTCCAACTCAACGTTCACATCCTAAAGTACTTTGTCTTTGCAGCATTGTCCACAGACTCCTTGGGTTTGTTGTTGGCAACACATGAGCATGGTAATGAAACAATTTTTGTTCAACAGTTTAATGTCTCTATCCCACCTATGATATGACCTGCAAGATAGCTGGGCCCTTGCGGTCTTGCTCACGATCCCATTTCCAGGGGCAAACACATGCTCTGCACATGACTGGTAACTGGCAAATATTCCGTGAGATAAAAATATAAGAACAGTGCAGCTCACTCCACTTGTAAATTTACATTTAGTGCTGTTAATTCGTCTCTACTCTGTGTTTCCAGATTGGCCTTTAGAGCCCAAATTACATTTGATCCATAAGTCCCCAAACTCCAGGCACAAGCTAGAGGACAGAGTTTCCCATATTCCCCTGAGTCATTGATGATGTCGGCAGGATTCACAGATGCAAATCTCCCCAAGGTGACATCACTTGACACTTGACACTTTAGACAGAGTCATCCCTCCAGGGAAGGGTGGGACTGAACCTATGGCCAGCCTATTCTGGGACCAGCAGGTTGTTTTTAAGTAAAGTCCTCAGGATGCTGTTGTTTTTGTGTTTTGATCAGAGACGCAAAGTCACGGTGAGAGATGTAAAGATTATTAGATAATAGTAATGACCAACATCGTCGTATGAATCCACAAATCACCATGAAACCCACGATGTCTCTAGAATTACAGTTAACAATAGTAGAATTTACTGAATTTTGGAGATTTTAATCAACACACAGAAATTGTAGATTAGATGTAGGCCCAAACACTACCCTCTTTACAAGCTCATTGAAAATTTGTAATTCCTTTTTGTTTTTTCACTCTATGAACAAAATGGCCCTTTGCTTCAAATGTCTTCCCACATCCCCTCTGGCCATGGACTTGCACTGCAGCACACGTCTGAGAACCTGGATATTTTCCCCATCCTCGTCAATCTTGATGGACTAATGTATATCGGCCTATTGGAAATCCCAGGGTAGCTGGGTTCTGTGTTAGGGGTCTGCGATAATTAAATGTTTAAATTTTGTGTCCACCTGGTTGGGCTATAGTAAAGAGTTATTTAATTAAACACTAGCATATATGTAGTCAGAAGGTATTTTGAAGACTGGTTGACATATACAATCAATGGATTTTAAGGAAAGGATGTTACTCTTATTATGTGGGTGGGCCTTACCCAATCAGTTGAAGGCCTTAAAAGGAGAATTGATTTTCCTTGGAGAGGAAGGAATTTTTCTTCAAGACTGTAACATAGAAACCCTACCTGAGTTTCCACCTTGCTGACCTTCCCTATAGATTTTAAACTTGCCAGTCCTACAAATTGTATGAGTTAATTTTTTTAAAGTCTCTCTCTGTCTGTCTTGAGAAAGAGAAAAAAAAGATCCATATTTATATCCATACCTATGTATACATATCAGCATTTCCTAGAGGTTTTAGTTCTCTGGAGAATCCTGATTGGTACAAGCCTATGACTTAGAACTGCTAAAGATCGATCTCAAATATTTCTCACTTTTTCCATGGAGATTACCATCAGAAACCTCTTACCTTCTTTGTCTCTGGACTTAGAGTGGATATCTCTGTAATGTCGCTCTGATTTTATTCACACTACTTACTCCTACCAGGCACTAGAATACTTTAGATTAGATTAACTATAATGATGTATTAATATGACATTTTACATATACTATAGTGTACCTCATCACATTAAGTTACACACACACACACACACACACACAGGTATTTGTTTGAAGACCTTCTCTGCCCACAATGAGACTACAAGTTGCAAGAAGGTGGGAAATGTCATCTATACTCTCTTCTGCCATGTCTTTATCACCTAAATCTGTTCTTGGCACATTGTAGTTGCTCGATAAATAATTGCTGAAAGCATACAGAATGGTATTGATAAACACCATTCATACAATTCCTTCAATGTGAGTATCACGTTAAACTGAAAACATTTGAAGAAGAACTGCACAGGTCTTTTTGTCATATGACAGGCAGCTCTCCCGGCAGCAAAGCGCATCAGTGTGTTAGAGAACAGAAGGACAAACCTCAGAATGAGGCAAGGACGAAGGTGGCTGTGGCTGCGTTGGGGTCTGCAGGGGAGCAGTGAGGTGAGCAAGGGGCTTCCCTTCCCAGAGCCACCCGTCCTTTGCAGAGCAGGGCAGGAGGGCAGGCCCTGGTCTCAGGGCCTGGGGTGACCCCAGCACTTTCAGGTAGTGGCTGGCTGCAGAGCTTTTTCTTTCACCCCTCAGATTCTTCATCCTAAAAGAGAGTCATGGCTTGTTAACATCAGAGGAACGAAAGGGGGCTTAAAGAGCTAGTGTCTGGCTGATGCTCAGAGCACTCCTGGGACTGGGGCCTCTCTGTGCTGTTGGCTTTTCCTACAGAAATGGGGACTGTAAAGGAAAATGCCTCAACTTTGCCCTCCTTGCAGCTCAGGCACCTCCCACCACTTTCACACGCACTCCTCCCTCTCCATCTCCTGAACTCCACATACACCTTCCATGGGGGCAGAAGTCTGGCCTGGAAAACAGGTGTCATTATCTAGTAGCTGCTAAACCTCATAATAATTCTGAGATTTTTGAATAATTACTATTCATGGGAGTCAGATAGCAAAGTAGACTAAGGTATTAGTCAATGTTATTCAAATTTTCCCCTCAGTGGATAAATGAAATCTATGCTTGAATTTGATGAAGTTCCTGACTTCAACCTTCTCATCTGCAGTCCCAGGCTACATCGTGGTCTTCAAAGAGAATTTGTGTTTTATGTTCAGCACATAGTGAGGTGCAGTAGGTGGTTTTGCATCACTCAGTTGAAAAATACATGATAAATAAAGTGGATGATAGGTAGGTGATAGGCAGAAATGATGGATACATAGATAGTAGATAAGGGATAAACGGATACAGAGGTAGATAGGTGGATGATAGATAGATAGATAGATAGATAGATAGATAGATAGATAGATAATAGAGACAGAGATGGACGCATGGATATATACAGGTAGGTAGAAGATAGATAGATAGATAGATAGATAGATAGATAGATAGATAGATAGCTTCATAGATAGATAGATAATAGAGACAGAGATGGATGCATGGATATACAGGCAGGTCAATAGATGATACATAGGTAGGTAGGTAAGTAGAAAGACAGAGAGAGAGATGGATAATAGAGACAGAGATGGACGCATGGATATATACAGGTAGGTAGAAGATAGATGGATAGATAGATAGATAGATAGATAGATAGATAGATGGATAGATAGATAGATAGATAATAGAGACAGATTGATGAACGGATATGTAGGTAGGTAGATAGATGATACATAGGTAGGTAGGTATGTACGTAGGTAGGTAGGTAGGTAGGTAGAGAGATAGAGTTATACAAAGAAGACTGCAGAGCCAGCATTACTTTTCTGTACTTTTTGAATCGTATGTTTCTATGGCGATCTTTACGATAATATGCATCTATCTAATATGATTCTATCAACATAGAGTCGTTTTGACTTTCATTTTTTAATGACCAGATAAATTTCTTTGAAAAAATAATTAGTTATTGTAGTATACATTTAAGTTCACTGCGAAGTCATCATGGGTCCTTGTTTCAAAATCGTCTGAAGTCTGAACCACCCCGTGCTACATTTTCCCTCCCCCAGCTCTAGACAGTCTAAGAAGAATCAGCTTTAGCCTGTACATTTCTTAAAACTTTGAAAAAAGGATCTATAAATGCATAATACTATAATATTCAAATACTCTCTCAGCACAAGTTTGCTAATCTGTTTTCAGTGTGATCTGATATCTGACTTCTTGAAGGAAATGTATAAATAACAAATTGACTAGGCATAGGTATTTATCTTTTGTCTTGACAATATGTAAAGCAATATGTTTTTTTTTTAAGTAATGAAAGGCCAGACTCAAAGTTGAGCCACAAAGAAAAGAAGCAACATTTGAGGAAAGATGCCAAAATACCAGGAGGGCAGAAAACAATGAGCTGTGTTTCTCAAACTCTGGGAGGGTTGGCTCGAGCGACCGCAGATGCTCCCTGTATGTGGCTGTGGGATGCCTCACGGTTATCTTCACGGGGTGAAGCTGGACCTTGTAACCACGGTCCCCTGTGGAGCTGATCACGGTCCATGTTGGTCCCTGAACTCTCTCACATTTCCCATCAGCCTTGCGGCAAGCCATGACTTTCCCTGTCTGCACAGAAGTATACAGCACCCGAGTGTCTCCCAGATTTGGAGGGCGTCCTTCTGTTTTGTCCACAGGAAATCTGTGCCAGAAAAAAGAAAGGAATCCTCTCCAGATAACTCAGAACCACAGTGTGAAGGTCAGATGTCAGTGCAGCACCTCCGGGGAGAGTAGCGTTCCCTTCACCCTGTGCTCTGCCTCCAGGCTGACCTTGAACCCCACAGCACACGGCTGTGGGAGGTCCCCAGAAGCAGGAATCCTAAACCATTCGAGGTGACATCCTGTGGCCGGGGAGGGCCAGGGCATCAGGTCCTGTGTGGGCCCCGCCCAGCTGGCACCAGATTTAGACTCTAGTGACAGTGTGCCCCCTTGGTCTCCATAATGGGCTTTTTTTTTTTTTTTTTTTTTT
>NC_045437.1:3557785-3598904 GCF_002776525.5 Piliocolobus tephrosceles
TTTTTTTTTTTTTTTTTTTTTTTTTTTGAGACAGCATCTCGCTCTGTTACCCAGGCTGGAGTGCAGTGGGGTGATCTCGGCTCATTGCAACCTCCACCTCCTGGGTTCAAGTGATTCTCCTGCCTCAGCTTCCCGAGTAACTGAGATTACAGGTGCACGTCACCATGCTCGGATAATTTTCTTTTTGTATTTAGTAGAAACAGGGTTTCACCGTGTTGGCCAGGCTGGTCTCAAACTCCTAACCTCAGGTGATCTGCCCGCCTTGGCCTCCCAAAGAGCTGGGATTACAGGTGTGAGCCGCTGCGCCCCGCCCACAATGGGCTTTTGAGGGAAAGTGGAGCTCAGCGTGAACGGGGACCCAGGGAGGAGGTGAACTGAGGCTTCAGGGCTCTCGGCGCAGCCGCTCAGGCACACTCCCTGTGCCTCCCTGGCAGAGGCTGGAGTTCACTCCTGGACCCGGGGCCCAGCTGAGGGAAGCTTGCCCTGGAGCCTGGGCGGGGAGCGGGAGGAGTTGGGGGTTGTTTTGGCAAACCCAATTTATTTCAGTTTTGTAAGGACTTGTATTGTCAAAGATCATTTACATCCCTTCCTATTAACTGGACTGGGTGGCAACACTCCCGTGGGTTTTACCGTCTGGATTTCAGGAGTGAGGGAGCTGAGGTCAGCCAAGCAGGGCTGCTGCCCACGGGCTGGCCTGGCATCGGAGGCCCCTCCATGGCCTCAGGAGCTGCCACCTCCACCGCTATGTCCCGCAACCTCTTAAAACATGGAGCAGGGCCTTTCAGCCACCAGTCCACCTCTCCTTGACAGCTTGACAGAGGTACATATTTATTTTAAATATTTTGGTAAAGATAAGACACAAAACAATTGTTTCAGTCTTTTCAATGGCTCTGCTGACAATCAGCCTCCCAGGATCCTTTTGGTTTTTTCCTACTTTTCCAGCAACCCTCATTTCATGTAGAGACTACGTGCCCAGCAGAAGTATCTATAAAATATTTGTAAATATTTTAAGATTACATAATATTTCTAGTGTTTTATTGGAAAGAAAATTGCCACTTCAGTAGGTCGACTTACAAGATTGTGGAGGTTTTACTTCTCCCAAGGCTGTGCTTCCTGGGTGGAGTGAAATGAAGATTTGCTGTGGAAAGCTGCACATGGCTGTCTCCTCACCACGGATACCTGGGCCAATCATGGAGGGAGGAGGTTCTTCCGTCTCCTCCGTGCCTGTTACGGAGACTGAAAGCCACATGATTCTCCTTGGATCGCTCTTTGCTCTGTTCAGGAGGGTCAGAGGCTGCAGGGTGCTGAGACCTCCTGTCCCAGGCCCGGGTATCACATGCCAGCTGGCCACCCGCCCAGGAGGACTGGGATCTGCAGGAGCATGGTTGACAGCTGGCTGAGTCTGGCTCCCAGCCGGTGGAGAGGTCAGTCCCTTGGAGAACAGAACAGGTGTGTTCAGACACTGTGGTTCAGGACCAGGCACAGGTGAGAGCCAGGCGGTGAGCGGAGTCGGCCGGCTCAGGTGGGTGAGGAGGAGCAGGACTCCAGGCGGCCTGGACACAGAAGGTTCCCCTCTGCTGAGTGGAAGCACAATGGCCTTGACCTGCAGAGAGTTCTGGGGGAGGAATACTCTGGAACCTTCTGGCTCAGCTTTGCACAGTCCTAGAGAGTTTTGTTAAGGGGGTTTTCAGCAGTTAGCAAATAGATGACAATTCCTTAGAAGGAGAAAGTTCACTTCGTTGGGAGTAAAGGTCCCCGTGGAACTCAGCAGAAACCTCCTCTGGATTGTTCCAGATTGCGACGTCACCAAGGCAATTTCAAGAAGATGCATCAAAGAAATCCAGTGGGTGAGGGTGAATTAAATCCGATGTCCCCGCAGCCATTTCATTAGCATTTTATATCATCACATGCCCACCAAATGCCAGGCAATGGGCCACAGGGAGCAACCCACCCCACTGAACCCCACTCTCCAGAACTGATTCGCAGAAGAGAAATACATCATAAAATATAGGAAAATTTCCATTAAAACTCCTAGAAGTTAAAAGAAAAAAAAAGTTAATATACTTCACAATATTGATAAACTTCCACTAATCTGAAATAATTTGTTTCCAAAGTATGCCAAGGAAAGCGGATGTTTCTGTGTGACGCTCACAGAGATTTCCAGTTTCAGAAAGCTTTTCTCGCTTTTCTTCTGTTTCTTGCTTTTATTTTGCAAAAGTAAAAAGACAAGGAAGGAAGGATATTTTTTCAATGAATCCAAACATGTTTACCCTACTGATTCATTTTCCAAATTGAATGCTACCAATTTAAACCAGAGCAGCAGAAAGAAAGGAAAAAAAGTCTGATGCTCTGCAGTGAGCACACACGCTTGGTGGCCTTTTCAGTGGCGGGCAGCGGACACAGACAGAGCCCGGGATCCCGCTCATCTCCTCCTCCTCTCTCCCACCCAATGGTCACTACTGTGTGACAAAGACAAAGCCAGCAGCCCCCTCCCTCCCTCCAGGTCCCTGTCCTTGCTCAGTTGGGACAGCACTCCCAGTCCTGCACTCCCTGGGGCCCAGCCTATCACTTCCCCGCCGCCAACGGGGTCACCTCTCAGCCGCGCTCTCTCCTGAGCCCTGATGTTCAGGGTGAAGAAGAAATTCAAAGCTGTTGAATGATGATAGGGGTAGTGAATAAAAAAAAAAAAAAATTAAGTGCCGGCAACAACAAC
Organism: Piliocolobus tephrosceles; assembly: GCF_002776525.5. Taxonomy (NCBI): domain Eukaryota; kingdom Metazoa; phylum Chordata; class Mammalia; order Primates; family Cercopithecidae; genus Piliocolobus; species Piliocolobus tephrosceles. The sequence goes on from NC_045437.1 coordinate 3,560,499, forward strand.
AAAATAAAAGGTGGGGCGGGTGTGGGAGAGAAGGGTTCCTGAAGAATGTGAGAAAGATAAATAGGGCCGGCACTTTGTTTCATTGTCAGGAGCACTCTGGGGTTATTGGAAGCTCTTATTTATGCTCTGTAAGCAGAACAATACTGGAGAAGAAATGATTAAATACCAGCTCCGCGAGCAGCAGACATCTCATTGTGGCAGTGGGCGCACCACTGGGTGGTTTTGATAAAGGCAATATGAGTTGATAACTGATAGAGTTGGCAGGGAGTCATCTGGGGTTGCTGACAGTTCCAGCACTTTAATAAAATCATTAGAATGTAAATGTTTTTATTGCGGAATAAAGAGCCTCCAGCGAAGTTGACACTGCTCTCCCTCCACTGAATGGGAGTGCCCATTAGCATTCAAATGATATCATGATAGGCTGGTTATCTTTATTAAAATTTTTCAAATCGAGTCTTCATTTTGCATGATTGAGTTTTAAACAAATGCAATATCCAGTCGGCTGGTGAGCTGGCCTGAACACTCCTGAAATAATTAAAGTGTTCCTTTTATTTTTTTAAACATGTGTTTCATAAGAAATGAATTGGATTTGCTATTTTAATATGACAATATCTAGTTAGCTTTGCATAAAAACAGGGATGTTATAGCATAATTATTGAAAGTGTACAGCTTTTAAACATATGTTTCATAAAGCTGAATTCAATTTTCTGAAATATGACAATACCAGTCACTTGGTGAAGTGTAAAATCAAGAGATAGCTTGATTATTTAGATCAATTCTGCATAAGTCTCCATAATTGATGGCAGCCCATGGTACTCATGGCATTTGCAGAGGAAGGAAGTCTCTGTTTTCTGAACGTTTTACACTCCCCTGACTCGGACGCTCGACAAGGACTCAAAACCTTCTTTCAACTCAGGCACTAAGTCATGGTGGCATTAATTATCCAGAGCAAACTAAACCCTCATTAAATGCTAAGAGAGACTTGGGCAGATCTGGACAAAACTGCACTTTCTCGGAGTAGAATCAGTTTATCAATAGACGACTGATAGGGTCCATTTGACTTTAAATCTCTGTTCATTTTTCCTCGGTCTGGCATCGTTTCTGCATACTAACCATTCTTAAAAGTCCTATTGTGTTACAAGCTCAGCAAACCATTGTTAGCAAGACTTCCACGGATGGTTCTTAGTTATGAGGAGTAGAGACAATCGATAAAATAAATGTGCCTTAAAAATATGTCCCTGGAATAGCTGGGGTATTGATTCTAATAGGGAGGCAGCTGCAGAGCTGATTTTCTTTAAGAGGTAACATTTGAAGAACTGGCAAAGCATGGTGAATTTGCTTCCCAGGGAGGGGAGGCGCTCCCGGAGAGCTGCTTTCTCTGGCTGTTTATTTTGCAGAAGTAAGATTTTAAGAAAGATGACAAGGTCTGTGTTGCCAAGCTATATTACCATATCAGCAGAAGCTGGATTTTATAATAATATTTTCCTAACCAGGATATAAACTATCAATCAGATGAGTTTAATTGATAGGTAAATTTATACTGATTAGTCTGATTACAAGGCCAATCTGTGTACAACAAGTTAGGCGCTTAGAAAATGTGATACTAGATTCAGATTTGGCATATATATACACACATATATGTCTTTATATATATAAAATACCTGATATATATATTTTAGATATGTATTTATATATAAATATAATATATAATATATAAAAATATATAATATATAATGTATAAAAATATTTAAATATAAAATATATATAATATATAATATGTAATATATACTTATTATATATGAATATGTATATATTTATATAAAACATATACAATATATATTATGTATATTTATATATAAAACCTATGTTTTATATATTTATGTGTGTATATATATAAAAAACCTATGTTCCTAAGTCATAACTTTGGTTTCAGTCTCTAGGATCACATTTTAATCACCTCTATACTTAAAGCAGAATGTCGAATACTAAGGATAAATCAAACCATATACTTTTCTACAAATCAGTATAATAGAGATTCAGGGTTGGTGGTCCACATAGAAATAGAATTCTTCTATAAGGTACTCAAAAGGATGGGAACGCATTTTGAAGTCGAAGTTGTTAGGGAAGCCTTTAGTATCATTGCCAGGAGCACCTCCCTGTGCTCACAGAAACAATCCCAGATCCTGCCTGCAGAACAACTGACCTGACCGGTTACCCTTGGCATTTCCAACGAGGACAGATCAAACGAGGGCCACAGGCAGATATAGACTCATGGGGGAGTGTGAATCTAGAAGCGCCTTGTGGCAGTCCTCTCCGATAGGGTACTGCGACCTATTAGCAACTCAAATTTATAGTGAGAAACAAAAATCTGATGTGATGAAGTGAAAAACAGCCCTACTGCTGAAAGTTTGACTGTGAAGGAAGAGCTGGAAATCCAAACAGAAACTGCAACCTTTCAAAATAGCACTGTGAGTTTCAAAATAGATCCATAATACCAATTGCAGACAATCTGAGCTCAAGCCCCTTAACACCCGTATATCCTGACCCAGTGTTCTGTGATAAGACCACAGACGGGCTCACCTACAAATAACTCTGTATAGACTTAAGCTTTCTATAAACAAGACCAGCGACAGTTCCAGCAGCAGCCTGCTTCCAGGTTCCGCCTATTTTTCTGCCAAGATGTCCTTTGAGTAACTCTAGCTCTCAAACCCTATGTGTAGTTTTCCCTAACTCCCTCCCTGGAATACACCCCAGGTTTCCTGTGGTTTGTGGTTTCTGCTGCTACAGTAAGTGATATAGATAATGAGATTGATGGTAGGTGGTCTCTGATGACCATTGGTGCAAATTCTATTTTAAGAATCTTAATTCTGGCCAGATGAAGTGGCTCTAATCCCAGCACTTTGGGAGGCCGAGGCGGGCGGATCACTTGAGGTCAAGAGTTTGACAGCAGCCTGACCAACATGGTGAAACCCACTTCTACTAAAAATACAAGATTAGCTGGGTGTAGTGACATATGCTTGTAATCCCAGCTACACGGGAGGCTGAGGCAGGAGAATTGCTTGAACCCTGGAGGCAGAGGTTGCAGTGAGCCGAGATCGCACCCTCGCACTGCAACCTGGGCAACAAGAGTGAAACTCCATCTCAAAAGAAAACAAAAATCTTAATTCCTCCCATTTCCTGGGTGTTTTGAGAGATGAAAGATTAACAAATAAACTAGAATTTTAAAAGTCTCTCTAGTCACATGAGCCAGAGAATTACCCTTATCCCTTACCTTGCCCCACTCTGGCCAAGTTGTCCCCTGGCTATGAGAGCCACTCAACCCTAGTGCAGACCAGGTGGGCAGAGGGGTTGGCTGTCCCCCTTAACTGTGGGTGGGAGTCATTTCTCCATAATTGTGCTCAGTCCCTGCAGAACACTGTCGGTTTTTGATTGAGCCTGACCTGGGAGTTGAATCACTATTCCTATTGACTATGTCTCCACCCAGATCTCACCTTGAATTGTAGCTCCCATAATTCCCACATGTCATGGGAGGAACCCAGAGGGGAGATCATTAAATCATGGGCATGAATTCTTTCCCATGGTGCTCTCTTGATAGTGAATAAGTCTCTCAGGATCTGATGGGTTTATGAAGGGCAGTTACCTTGCACATGTTCTTTTGCCTGCTGCCATGTAAGATGTGACTGCTTCTCCTTCACTTCCACCATGATTGTGAGACCTCCCCGATCCTGTGGAACTGAGTCAATTAAACCTCTTTCCTTTATAAGTTACCCAGTCCTGGGTACATCTTTATTAGCAACATGAGAGCAGACTAATACAAATACTGAACTGGATGTTGTGGAAGATGCTCAAGATGTGTGTGAAGAGGCCCCTGCCATCCAGGAGCACAGGGGAAACAAATAGAGACCCTGCCTAAGTATGGCCACTGAGCACAGGTACAGCAGAGTGCAGAGAGGAGCAGAGCAGGGGAGCCTGCATTTTCACCTAGTGGCCATAAAATCAACCAAACCAGGCAATCGGTGAGTACAAAGGGAGAAATAAAGAATGGTTTGTGGTGTGAAATGGAATGATTTAAAGATTGGCAATTTCCTAAATAGTCTATAGAACCACGTATAGCATTTGAAGGGTTCTGCCTGATTGGTAAGACAGTAACCACACCATTTGATTTGCAAAATTATGCTTTCGAATATTTACTTGCAGTTCCCAGTTCTGCTAGTAGTTTCTTCTTTTCTTGATTTGTACTTGTTTTAATCAATTGACTTGTATCTAGCTGTATTGCAGGAGCTGGGTTTTATGAGCCATTTGATTGACGTTAACACCTCTTGCGTTAATAATAGTTCATATTTAAATTAGGGGGGTTTAATTACAAATGCTATGGTTTGATTTACTTTACATTACCATACATTTGAATTTAAAGTCAGAAAGGATACCCATATGCCCAGTGCCAGGTCTCACCTGATTTCTAGGTCCTGCTAGCCACACCCTACTAGGAAAAGCTGATTTCTCCTATCTGAGTCCTGTGCCTACTCTAAACAAATATTCAATTTTCCAAATTCGTATTAACAAACATTGGCCCTCTCAGTGGTGACGGCACCAAACAAATTGTCAGGAGAAGGAGGAAGGTTTTTGTTTCTTCTCCAGCAGCTGGACCTAGGAAAGAAGACAGGCATGAAATTTGTGGGTAGATCTGTTTCAACAATGGCAAGAACTACCAATTGTGTAATCCAATTTCAGCAGGGGATTTCTCTTTATCTTAACAACTAGTGAAATGGGTGGACCTCAAATTTCATTTCAGTTTGGAAACAGGCCCAACATTTTGGAGATGTTTATTCCAAACTCAGCCAACTTTATAAACCTTTCAGGCTCTAAAATCTTTCTGGGAATTGCACCAACGCAGATTTTTTGGTGAGATCTAATCCTTCCGGCTTCTGGAACAGCCTCCCTCAGAATCCTTCAATAATTCAACCTTTAATCCAGACCAGAAGAAAGAACATAAGCAATTCTGGAAAGAAAAAAGTAAAAAACAATCTGTAAGACCGCAGACCTACATTTTAGATAAAGTTTCCAGGAAGTTCTGACTGTAGCTCAATTGCACATCCGTTTCTAACAGCTTGAGTCCATCCCTTCCTGGGAGTTTGCGTGATTTGATCTTGAGGCGTAAGGAGAAGGACGGGCCCCAACATGCCCTGATGTTCATAACAACGAACGTTATGAATCGGTACGCATTTTAACATTCAGGTTACTGTTTTTGCAAAGCATCTCTTCAACTTCCGCAGTCTTTACTAACTTTGGGAGATGAGCTATTCTGTCAGTCTTTTTATGCCCCAAGGTTCACTTCGTCACGTGGAAACAACACGAAGAATGTACCCTGCTTGCCAGTCACCCCCACGACAGCTTCAGTTCAGGCTTGCTTGCCATATTTGTGCTTAATTTTGAGGTGCCTTCAAGTTTTTCTTGACTTAATTATGTCCAAAGGTGTAGGAAAGTTGAAAGTGCGAAGCTGTATGAGTGCAAATAAAGATCTAGTTTAGTAACTGGAAGTAGCAGGGAAACCAACACGTTGCATGAAAACAGTGATCAGTCACTCGGTAATGAAACAAATCTGAAAGGTTAGACTGGATCTTGCCTGTAGCACTTGGACAGCATGAAGCTGTGTCATCCATGGTGATCAGCAGGAGAGGAAAAGCAATGCGTCCATGGAACAGAGGATGAGCAACCACTGCAGATGTCAGTAGCTGCATGTCAGTGAAGGGGTCCTTGGACTCCTGGAGGACTCAGGCGAGGGGCTCTGAGGGTTATTCCAAACATGGTGCCTCTGGGGGATCAAGGCCTAGCCTTTTCTGCCCAGCATCAAAGTGGGCAGGATGGAGAGGAGATTAGAAGGCTCATTCTCGGAGCTTCCCGGGAAAATGAATAGGCTCTCCTGGCTTCTGAAGCAGCTCCATTCTGGAAAAGGGCATCTGAGAGCCTGCCCATGTACAGCTAGAGAAGAGAAGGTTTTGCTTCAACATGCCCTGAGCCCACGGGCTCTGTATTTCGTCATAAATCCACCCAGGAAGTAGCTTGGAAACATCCTTGTCACTTGGGACTTGGAAGAAGAAAATAAAACAAAGTGAAAACAAAAGCATAGACTGGCAAAGCCAGTTAGAAAACCGTTTTCTAAGAAGGGTTTTTTGTCCATTGTGAGAGGCCAGAATTTGAGTTTAGATAATGGAATAGAATTATCCATTGACTGGTTAACCAGTCAGTCTATGGGCTTTTCTTGAGAGCCCTTTCCATGTACAGACAGCAGGCTAAGCACATAAAGGGACATCAGGAGTAATAAAGCAACACTGCTGTTCTTCAGGGCAAAGAGGAGACCCACAGACAGGTCATAGCCACGGGACTGAGTGACGGGGAACTGGGCAGCCCTGAGAGTGCCCTCAGTGGAACCCAGGCCAGGGAGGAGCTGGAATTTGGCTGAGATAACCTCTGGCTTTTTAGGGAAGGATCTGAATTTTTTTCTGAGTTCCTATCACTCGTGAATTCTGTTTCTTCCCTTCCAACGTCGGATACATTATAGAAACTAATATGACATTTGTGACCCCCCCATGTATCACAGATGGCAACGATTTGAAATATTTGATTAGATCGTTCTATTTTTGATTGCAGCAAAATATGTGTAACATTTACCGTCTTAGAGACTTTTAAATGTACACTTCTGTGGTGTCAAGTTCCATTCACATTGTGTGCAACCATCCCCACCATCCATCTCCAGAACGTTTCTCATTTTGCAAAACTGAAATTGTGCACCCACCTCCCCTCAGCGCCTGCAACCACCGTTCTACTTTCTCTGAACCTGACTATCTAAGTACCTCATGAGTAACATCCTATGGTGTCTGCCCTTTTGGGATGGGCTTGTTTCACTCGAGGCAATGTCCTCAAGCCTTGGTCATGGTGTATCACGTGTCAAAATTCCCTCCTTTCCTAAATCCAAATAGTATCTCACCATAAGTGTATTTCACATTTTCTGTGTCCGTTCATCTATCTATGAGTCACTGGATTCCGTCCACCTTTTGGGTATTGTGAATAATGCTGCTGTGGACATGGACATATTTTTGTTTGTAGACATCATAGTTTAAACCCACATTTTGCCTGACATGGTGTTGTCAGCCTATAGTCCAAGCTACCTGAGAGACTGAGATGGGAGGATCCCTTGAGCCTTGGAGTTCAAGGTCAGCCTTAGCAACAGAATGAGTTCTTGTCTCTAAAAAGAAAAAGAAGTTTAAACCCCCAGTTCAAGTTCGTACTTGGCTCCCCATGCAAGCCCCCTACCTTTCTCTAAGGACACACCATCCTGAAGTTGGTGTTTCTTCTCCCCAGATATGTTATTCAAATTGTCAGCTCGTCTGTATGCTTCTAAGCTATACACAATGTTTTGTGTCTTTTTAAATTGATACAAAACTGATATTGTTTAGTTTTGCAATAGATTAAATAAGCGTATTTTCTGTTTTGAAAAAATGAGAGACAAGGATAAAAGAAAATCAAAATTTTAACAAAATTTAGTTGAGAGTAGAAGTGTTAGTTCTGCTAATTCTGCCAATAATTGTTATAGTTTTTATTTTCCTTTGGTTACCTTACTTGGTACCAGAGACACAATTAACTTAAAATGAATTGTCAAAAGAATTCTTCAAAATACCATTTTTTTTTTTTTCATAAATGAGCGCTCCCTGGGGACATATCTACACAGGAAGCACATCAGGCTACCCTGTGTTCATCACTGTAATGCTAGCTGCCATGACAGATCTGAAGCTCAGCTCTGTGAGGCTACATTTCTCATACACATAAACCCCATCTGGGGCTGGTGTGGAGGCAGTTGTCCCTGCAGTCTCTGGAGAGCAAGTTAGCAGCCCCTCCACCTCCACCATGTGACTTCCCGGGTGTCCTGGGTGTGGCCATCCAGCAGGTGGACAGGAGAGAAACGAGCTGAGAAGTTGGTGCAGGAAAAGTTTGAGGCCAGGTTCAGAGGGACCTGTGCTGCCCTTGTCTGCCTGCAGACAGCCAAGATGCAGCCACCAGCACAGCTAATCCCAGGACCTGGGCAGGGTAGGGTGGGCGACGTGGCTGTGCGAGAGTACAGTGTGCACCTGGGGAAAAGGAAGGGGGTTTGTGGGCAGCAGGGTGCCCTTTTCCATATTAATTTCACTGCCAATCCTCTGTGCCACACCCCACCTGCCGCTCTCCCAGGAAACGACTGTGGGGAAGCACCTCTCTCACATTGCAGGAAAGCCTACTCCCGTCAGTAACGTTGGCGAAGTGTGACACTGGCAAGCCTCTGGTCCTTTGGGTTCCTGGTTTTTTCAATAGCGTGGAAGCAGCAAGCATCAATTTCTCTGAATAGGCCCCTGCCACGGGGCAGCCAACACCCTTCAGAGCTTCCTTCTCCCTGCTGGACTCCCTGATTTCCATCTTCCTTATTTTCTTTTTGCTCTTCTATTTCTTTTCCCTTCTTTAAGGCTCCCCCTGGTTTTGTAAGGTCTAGAAGTAACATATGGACAAGGTAGGGAGACTGGTGAGGGGCCAAGGGTCGTCGTTGAGGCCCCATCTCTGCCACTGTCAGGCTGAATTCCATAAGAAATGTCCTCAGCGTCACTGTCACTGCTCCCAGGATTGCTTGCCCCAAGGAAGACACTGGTGGCCAGGAGTCACGCCAGCTTCTGATCCAGAGTTCACCGGACAGCAAGTCCGGACGGTCCCAGTTACATAAGTGTGGTGCAGGCTCCCTGGGGCCCTGCAAGCTGGGATCCCTCCTCCTGGCCCTCACATGAAGGGCCCTTGCAGGTCCAATATAGCCCCATTCCCAGAAGGTGGCTCTGCCGCTCACCCCGCCTGACTGCCCACTTAAGCCACAGCAACACATGAGCAAAAAGAAAAAAGTCTTCTGTTTCATGTTAAAAAGTACAAATATGATATTATTGATTCAGAAAGGAAATGTGCTGAGCGAGGACTCCAAGTACAGCTGAATCGAACCCCGGGGACAGCTTATGGGATGGAATATGAGTACAGCTTTAGAATGAAAACAGATGTTGCTCTTCACGAAACTAAAAAAAAAAAAATGAAAAAAGTTTGCCTTTTTGGTCAAAGTGGCAGCAGGCTAACACCTGGACAATGGATTTCACAAAGAAAATGTCCAATTGTCTTGAGAACGGTGCAGAGAGAGGAGAAAGGTAGCTCAGATCTTGCAGAGGAACAGGATGCCTGTGGAGGCCTCTGTGACTCCTAGAGGAAGAAAGGGCTCCACGTCACTGTCACATCATACGATGACTGGAAGACAAATGAAAGCGGAAGGCCCATCGGAGGGGCAGCTGGAACACGCACCTCATTTCTATGCATGGAGTTCCTGCAGGCTCAGAAGCACATCCTGGCCCTTTTTTCTTGCAAAGTTAAACTCTCCCATGCTTATGTCAAGTCAACCAGGCATTTTTTTTTTTTTTTTTTTTTTTTTTAGATTTGAAAGATTCTTTGCCTTCACTCACCTGTCATTGCTGTCATCAGTACTTACAGTATTTCACCTGCAACTTGTAATGTGCTTACTAAGGTCTTTTATCCTATCCACGTCAAAATAGTTTGATACTCAGTGTAATTTCACAAAGAAAAGATTCTCAGGGGAAAGCTTTCAGAGATGCCTCTGTTTTGAACCCTGTTTCCAGAAATAATTAGATACAAACATTTTCACTTAGTTCATTTACTCTCCAAGAGAGAATGACTTCTGATACTTGACCGTGATTTCGTGAAGCACTTTGGACATGAATTTGAGAGTCAGCACTTGGCTACCAGAGACTTGGACTGTACTGACCATGTGGTGACCAGATTTCAGCAATCTTAGAGTCTCTTGGTCAATGGCTAAGCTTCCTGTGTGTATTTACTGCCCATTAACAAATAGAATTTACACTGGGCCAGTGATTGCCACTTGGGAGCCATCGGCGACTTTTCCCAGGGCCCCGTTGAGCCTGTGGAAGGAGACTTTGTCTCCAAAGTCAGGCCTTGGGGCTGCAGTTGCTGCCTATGTCTTGCTGGTGTAGGCCTGACTTGCTCTCTATAAAATATGTGAAGATGAGCAAAATAGGGAGAAACTAGGCTTCTTTCTTGGTCTTCCCTGTCTTCCTGAAGAGAGGAAACTTGAAGAGGTCATTCCTCAGATACGAGAAAAAATATTACTCTTTTCCATCTCTTCTCTGACCCGTCATTTTTCAGCCATCCCTGTATTATGTAGTGTCACTGTGAAAAGGAAGAACATGGTAACCTCCTACATCACACAGGCCATCCTCCCACAACACCAACAGCTCGTGCGGGTCTGCACACCCCAATCTCCCCCTGCACCCGGGACTTGCATCCGAGACCCAGGAAGGGAGTTCAAGAGTGAAACAAGGATCCCAGGAGCTTCCTAAAGGGCCATCAGCTTGACAACATCCTCCACTATAATTTACACAAAAAACAATCCTAGCAAATAAATACTTGTTTTCAAATATTGATGGGGATTATGAGAGGAAATCTAACACTAAGTTAAGTTTGGACTCTTCCAAATTATTCTGGAATTATCAGTCATCATGCTTACCGGTGCTCTTGGGTAAATCATATGAAATATCCCAATAATCTGAGTGTTAGGAAAAGCCAGTGTGCGATGGGGTGAAAGATACCCCAGAATAAAGAGATGACTACACAGGAATAACAAGGACAACTGCACATGCGAGCTGGGCCCTTACCGTGGGGCAGGCCTGCATCCCGGGCTTCCTGGGCACCATCCCCCTGAGCCACCAATGACCTAGAAGGTGGCTCAGGACGCTGTTGTCCAAGATTCAAGCCCAGGCCCGTCAGGCCCTGCAGGAGGGCCAGCCTCCAGGCTTTCCTAGCATCTCCCTGACATCTACCTCATTGGTGGACAAAAGTCCAGAGAGAAATTTAGTTACATTTATTGCTGTAAACCATTGCATTTGGCCTAAATATCAGGTCTCAGAAGTGTGCACCAGGATCACCTGCAGGAAGGAAACCCGGGTGTGAACTGCTCCTGCAGTGCCGTGTGGCCTTGGCAGGAAACATGCTAAGAGAAGCCCCAGTCCTGGAGAGCCTGGCCTGGCCTTTGGGGTCTCAGGAGCCAGTGCCATGTCTGCAGGCTGCGGAGGTTCCCCTCAGTCCCCTTTTTGTCTTCCACACCCTATGAGGCTAAGACTCCCTAGTATCCCCAAAAGCCACAGGGATCAAGCCCCAATATTATAGCTATCAGACCAAGAGTGGGAAAAATGCATTTTGGAACAAATACAATAAAATGATATGAGATACTTAGACTCCACGTTTTCATTTCTTTAGCTCTTGCAAATCCGAAGTTGTAATACAGTCATGTGTTTCTTAATGAAAGGGCTATATTCTTAGAACTCTGTTTATAGGGGACCTCATTTTCGTATAAACATCATAAAGAGTATTTACACAAACCTGGACGGAGTAGCCTACTGCCCACCTTGACTGTGCAGTGCGGCCTCTCACTCCCGGGTTACAAACCTGTACAGCATGCGGCTCTACGGAATACTGTGAGAGACTGTGACTCAGTGGTGAGTATTTGTACATCTAAACATAGAAAAGATACAGTGAAATATGATGTAAAAGATTAAAAAAAAGGGCACGCCTGAATAGGGTACTTACCAGGAATGAAGCTTCCAGGACTGCAAAAGGCTCTGGGTGAGTCAGTGAGTGGTGACTGAATGTGAAGGCACGGGACATTATTGTACACTACAGTGGACATGAGAAACACCAGACTCTTAGGCTACATTCTATTGATTTAATTGGTTTCTTCAATAATAAATTAACCTTAGCTGATTGTATTTTTTTTTCTGCTTTATAACCTTGTTAGTTTTTTTTTCTTTAACTTTTCAGCTGTTGGTAGTAACCCTTAGCTTAAAGCACAAACACATTGCGGAGCTGTACAAAAATATTTTCTTTCTCTATATCATTATTATATTAGCTTTTTTCTATTTTATAATTGATTAATTAATTGTTTTGTTGTTAAAATTGAGATACATACACAAACCTTGACCTAGGCCTGCACTGGTCAGGATCATGAATGTCACTGCCTGACACCTCCACATCTTGTCCCACTGGAAGACCGTCAGGGGAAGTCACAACTCCATCAGAATCAGGGGACCAGGATCATCCGTGGGAGTCTGTTGTTGACTGAAACCTGGCTATGTGGTTCATGACTTTCTATGCATGGCTTTCAAATAGGAGTCTGTTTGACGCCATGCCCTTCTGTTTGGTGGCTTTGCTAACACAATAGCCTGTTATTTATCCTTCTCAGCTCTCTTTCCCTCTGCCCTGTAAAGGAAAAATCCCCAGTAGTGCCAGGCTGCTGTGGTGGGGTTCTTTTTGCTTCACCAGGAGGAAGCAGTGACCATGAACATTCAAGGGGGCCGCTACAGAAGTTTCCTGAAGATGAGCACGTCTCAGCTCACTCACCACTCCCAGTGCATGTCATGGGGCCCCTGGATTTCAGTGTGAGTTTGTGGGCCATGGGCAGCGGGCACGGCCATAGTTGGCCGCATGGGGCCTGTGGCGGAAGTGTTCGCTTGACCCAACTTCAGAGGTGACCACAATAACCTAACACAAAGAGGAACGTAAATTGGCAGAAAAACACAGTGTAATGGACCTGCCCCAACTGCGCTCAAGGGGACCCCAGGGACCCGCCAATCCATGCAAGAAGAATGGTACCCGCTGGAAGGGGCGCAGCAAGATGAATCACCACCGCCATGCAGATTTAGCGCATTCGGGGGAAAGATAAATGTGTAAAACGCTGTGTCAAACCCATGGTGTGGCCCACACGGCAATTCAGGGTCAGAAATTGAACTCCACTCTAATTATCCTGGGGAGATAATATTAACTTACAGTCGGAAGTGAGAGGGAGAGTCCATAACTCATCACTCGATGGGCTGCTCCTCGCATTGTGTTATTGAAATATGAGGGCTCCATTTTTATCCTGTCATAATGACAACTGATGTGCTTATTTTCTTTCTGCGTGCCTCTAGGGGATGATGAAATAGTAAGCAAACATTCTTTCTGGTGAAAGAGCAGCACTTTGTCACGCTGGCTTCGGCTTGGAAACAGCACTTGCAAACTCAGAAACAATTCCGGGAGCAGAGCTGTTCCCTGACCCTTCAGTCCTGGGCCGTGGACCTGCAACCCTTGCTTTGCTCCTTGATGGTTCTAGCCCCGTCTTGACTCAAAAGCACGATTCTGTGACTCAGTTCTCAGGATTTGTAAGCATCCAGGCCTCTTTAATTTGCTCCCGTCTCAGGGCGGAGTGTTCAGGAAGGAATCGAGATTTATTAAAAACGTAACTCTCATTTGATTGCTGTGTTTACTGATCCGACTTCAGGACACCGTATTTCTCACTTCTTGTAAAGGACTGTCAGAGCGGCTGTGCCTGTGGGTTTGGAGTCCTAGGCAGCAGGATTGTTTTCTACCTTTTTGACTTTGTTCTATGGAATGACACGTTATTCTTGTTTTTATTTATTTATTTATTTTTGTCAAAAATCTGTCTTTGCATCCTGTGAAGCATTCTTAATAAACTATGCACCAATTCAGGAATAAAAGTCACTGCCCCAAAACTTTAAGATTAAGTCCCATACAATTCAAAATAGACACTTTTTCTCAGATTATTTGAAATAAGGCTGAAGCCTGTCTTCCAGTGAGTGGGAAGGAAAAGGGACGTTCTATTATCCAGAAGAAGGAGCTGGAAGCCCCTTTCAAGACAGCAGGACCCTGAGCCTTGACCCCAAGAGAAGAAATGTGAAAACAAACTCATCTTCAGTTAAGAGAATAAGCAATTGGGTCACAAATGTCTGATTGTAAAGGCTGCTGAGAGCCTGAGAACCACGATGGAAGAATAGATGGCAGCCCCCACCCCCTCCCTGGAGCCTCTCAGGACCAGCAAATTAATGGGGATTTTAGTTCTCAGGGAGATGGTGAAGCCCTCCACCCTCCCTCTGGGGAAGTTTATACACAATTCGACAGCTTGCTATTTTAATTGAGAACAGAAAGCTAGTGCAGAATCCAAGATCTCAGGGAAACAAGGAAGTTTGTCTGAAATAATCGTCGTTTGGTACTTGACCTCTTGGTGCTGAAGCATGCCAGGAGGGCAGAAGTGTTTGCTCTGCTGTTGGTTAAGCAGGAGTCAGATTCTTTCCTCCAGGGCGACCTCTTGCAGGTACACATCAGCTTTCACTGCTTGGTCTTAACAGACTCCCAAGATTAGGCCTGAGAGGATAACACAGTTTCACACCAATCCCAAGACGCAGGAAGGAGGTACCACCTCATCCTTTGTCTGCTCTTATAGCTTCAGCCAGCCAAGTCAATGAAATAAAGAGTGATGCTGCATTTTTAAGACAGCTTGAGGGACAGGTGTAGCCTGACAGCGTATGTGTGTATTTGGAGTTACTGGGAAGGCAGTGTGCACACACTCACATAAACCTATTAAAATCTGCTTGCGCCCCTGAAGTCACTGCTCACATTTCAGGGTCACCGTGGCAAGGTAGTGCCTGGGACCTCAATCATTCTGATTCCTGGACTACATAATCGGAAGGACATTGCTCACTCACAATCAACAGGGTCAGGCTTTCCAGTGGGGGGAGTAAAGGACATTCCTGTCTAAATATTTGTTTGGGTTTTATGATCACTTGTCACCTTGACACAGGAATAAATACACAAAGCAAAGCACCTGGGGGCTGAAATAATAGCTTAGTCACAGACCTAAGCTACAGTGCAGTGCATGAATTACAATTCTAGTAGCCATAGAGACAGCTGACTCCAATCAGCAAGGTTCACATCGATGCCAAGGATGTTGGCCGTTCTGCACAGGAGCCAGTAAACTGGGAGTGAGAAGGCATTTGTTACACCGTGTTCCCCATACCCCTGGCTGCAGTGCTATCCTGGACATCTGAGTGTCAACATGAGTGGGCCAGTGGGATGACCTTGAATAAATTTACTCAAGCCAGTGGCTATTTCCCTGTAGAATAGCCGAGCATCATTCTCACAAGTCTGTTGACTCAAAGTTGCTTTCAGTTTCCTAAATACAATCTTAAAACATTGACTTTCTTTAGAGATGTCCCAGTCAGCTGGGAAGACAAAATAGCACTTTAAAAAGACATTAAGTTCATATTTACATGAACCATCATGACAGCCTGGCAAAGCATGACTGTCTGTAAAGTACTATATATTTTTAAGAGTGCTCATAATTTACGTTTTAAAATTTTCTTTCTACACATTTACACTATATAATGGAAGGTTTCAATATTTATAACAGAACAGCCATGACCTGCTAGCTAAATGGTATGCAACGTTCTATAAATTACAGTCTGAAATTTGTCCTAATGTTCAAGTATTTCTGTGACAGATTTTCCTCCAAGAAAAATTGGAAGGAAATGGGAAGAGGTATAATCTGTTAGAACTGTGTTAAGGGCGTGACTAGAACATTACTCTCAAGGTACTTCAGGTGGCAAATGGGAGGATATTTATTTGGTGGTTTATTCTACTAAGCTTAGACTTTTCTATTTTTATAGACCCAAGTCAACAACAGTAGGCATCTCAGTAGACGTATCAGGCAGTGCTCTGAAAATGTTGTTCAAGATAACATAAGTTCACTCCCCCAACATCCCTGCCTAACACCACGTGTTTGCCTCTTCTGGTTCTAGTCTCTCTGGGGTCAGACTCACCTCAAGTAGGGGAATTTCTCAGCTTGCTTAAAGCTAGATGTGATGATGTCAATAAGTTTTGGTGATGGCTGTAATTGCAAATGCTCTGTGCTATCTCTTGGGAAATGTCCTTTTAAAGAGGTGGCCCCTGCACCTTCTTGCCACTTGCTTCCAGCTTTCCTTTTGAGATGTGATTCTGGGATGGGTGTGGTGGCTTATACCTGTAATCCTAGCACTTTGGGAGGCTGAGGTGGGAGGATCATCTGAGTTCAGGAGTTTGAGAGCAGCCTGGGCAACATGATAAAACCCCATCTCTATTAAAAATACAAAAAATAGGCATGGTGGCAGGCACCTGTTACTTGGGAGACTGAGGCAGGAGAATCACTTGGACCCAGGAGGTGGAGGTTGCAGTGAGCTGAGATAGTGCCACTGCACTCCAGCCTGGGTGGCAGAGTGAGAATCCATCTCAGAAAAAAGAAAAGAAAAGAAAGGAAAAGGAAAGGAAAGGAAACCAAAAGAAAAAGAAAAGAAAAAAAGAAAAAGAAAATAACAGTGATTCCGGTGAGGAAAAGACCTCTGGGAACATGCGGAGGGCCCACCCCTGGGGCATGAAAGAGCAGAATAGCCTGAGTCTATGATACCTGCTGTGGGTTGCTACCATCCAAACTTCAGTGTAAGGCAAAGGTTGGCAAAGTATTTCTGTAAAGGGCCAGAGAGCAGATATTTTGGCTTGCAGACAGCAGATATTTTGGTTTTCAGTCTCCTTCACAATTACTGGATGCAACTGCAATAGTGAAAAAGCATCCACAGATAATATATAAATAAATGGGTGAAGCTGGAATCCAGTAAAACTTTATTTCCAAAAACAGGCTGGAGGCTGGATTTCAGTGGGCATAGTTTGCTCACTCCATCTGTAAGGAATCTTAAAATATTGGTTTTGTTTGAGTTTTTATGGGTCTCTGTTCCTCACAGTCAAAGCTAATCCTAACTGCTGGGAGTCCTCATCACATGGTTATTTATAGTGTAGACCTTTTCCTTTTCTTTCTCTCCTTACCTTTCTGGAGTCTCCCTGCCTCTCTCTTTCTAACACACCTACTTTCTCTTTCTCTCATCTCTATTCGTTTTTATTGCCTTTAGCATATTTATTTCTTCCTTACTACTCCTGTGCTTTATCAGCAGTAGCCCTGGTCATGCCTTGATTGCAGGAGTCTAAGGAAATTGTGGAATGAAAAATATATTAAGTGTGCCAAGTCTCCCTGAATTTAGACCTCTCACACATATGTAACCTTTTTCCTTAAGTATTTTGTTTCCAAAAGGCTACATATTGCCATTCATAAGGTAAGAACTCAAAAGAAAAGCAAACTCTTTCATAGAGAAAATGAGCATGGAACTATGTAAGCACAGTGTGTCACCCTTGGTCTAGATGTGGCTTTTTGAGATATAGTGCAGTCCTTAGCTCCTGACTGTACTAAATAAAACATTTAAAATACACAAAGTAAGGCACCCAGAAATCTCATCCATCTCCAACCAAAATAAACTCTCCTGTTCTAGGATAATTTTGTTCCCAGTAAACTGAGTTTTTTCCCCATTCTGTATTGTTTGTACAGAAAGAACATTTCACTGGAAAAAGACAATCAAGTTTTATTTGCTGGCTAGAGAACTGAGACGATTTTTCAATCTAAGTGTACCTTTTCCCGATCAATGGAAGGCATGGGGTTTTTAAGGACTAGATGCAGAGTGGGAGAGGAATGTTAGCATGTGTAGGGTGGGACTCTAGACCATAGGCTCGATTTATAAACATTTGTCTTTACATATCACATACACAAAATGGTAGAGATTTTCCTTCAGGGCAGAATTTTAGCATTATAATAATATGTTAATGATGTGAAGGCAAGTAGGGGGTCTCCTTTTCTCATGTTTGCCATTTTTTGGGGTCTTATCATCCTGTAGCATGTGGTCAGGGTTTAACAAGCTCTGGTACCATCTCAGGTCATCTGGTTCCTCTAAGCAGCCATGTCTATAAATAAAAAGATTAAAGAAAAAGACAGTAAAAACGAAGAACCCTCCCCAGTTATGCCATCAGGGCTGCCCTGATACCATTTCATTCATGTATCTAGTACAGTCTCAAGCTGGCTTCTCTTACTCTCTTGTTCCTCTTATCAGATGGGAATATAGATGTGGACCTCACCATGGTAAACTGATGATTGCTCTGCTTCTGACTTGTTAACAAATGTTATTTGACCAAGAGATGGGGGGTACACAGACTTGAACATTTGCATTTGTTGATAACTACACAATTTTCTTATATTTTCTTTTCAATTCTTTCATCATCAAAATTTGACTAAAGTATTTGTCTATAAAAATCCAAGGTAAAATCCTACATTTTGGGCAGACTCAGGAGCGGAGGGCCCCAACTGTAGGCTCCGTGGGGACAAGAGATGGGTCTCCTCCATTCACTATTGTGTGTACATCATCAGACTCCTGGGCATATGGAGTTGATTCTTGATAGATTTGTGTCCAATGAGTAAATAAACCAATTGAAGAAATAATTCAATTTGCAGGCCTTGTCATTACTTTTTTATGCCCAATGTTAGGAGAAAATAACTGTTCTAAAAGTATTATAATAATTATTTCAAAATCACAATGAAAGTAGCGTATGACAAGACAGATCAATGAAGAAAATATATCCAGAGATTTGGCATTTAACAATGAAAAATAACTTTTTAGTAACATCAATTTTATTAAAACATAATAGTGTCATATATGTTAATTATATGCTCCATTAAATTTTTCTCAAAGGTAAAGAATCTCAGGTCTTATGAATATCTCAGTATGAGTTAGAAAAATAAAATAAAAGGAAAAACCAAATGGAGAATTGATGACACATCTTTCAAATATGTTCACAGATCTTAACTATGAACCAATCTCTCAGTATAAAGATGTTACTCTTTTGCAAAAGAGCTATAGGTGTGTTATTTGCTTTAGTTTAGTGTATTATTGAATAGAGATGATGACACATGAATAAGACTTTTTAAAATGGTAAATTACATCAACTTTTAAGGAAGAGTAATACTTTTTTTTTTAAAGTTCTGAGTACATTTTCAAGACATGCAGGTTTGTATGCCACAGTGATTTCCTGCACCTATCAACCTGTCACCGAGGCATTGAGACCAGCATGCATTAGCTATTTTTTCTAATACTCTCCATCCCCCTCCCCATCCCCTGACAGGTACCAGTGTATATTGTTCCCCTCCCTGTGTCCATGTGATGTTGTCACTGTTCAACTCCTACTTATAAGTGAGAACACGCAGTGTTTGGTTTCCTGTTCCTGCTTTAGTTTGCTGAGTATAATGGCTTTCAGCTTCATCTATGTCCCCACAAGGGTCATCCTTTTTATGGCTGCATAGTATTCCATGGTGTATATGTAGTACATTTTCTCTATCCAGTCTGTCATTGATGGGCATTTGGATTGATTCCATGTCCTTGCTATTGTGAATAGTGCTTCAATGAACATATGTGTGCATATAGAATGATTTATATTCCTTTGGGTATATACCCAGTAACGGGATTGCTAGGTCAGATGGTATTTGTGGTTCTAGATTTTTGAGGACTTGCCACACCATCTTCCACAATGATTGAGCTAATTTACATTCTGACCAACCGTGTAAAAGTATTCCTGTTTCTGCACAACCTTGCCAGCATCTGCTGTTTCTTGGCTTTTTAATAATGGCCGTTCCAACTGATGTGATGTATCTCATTTTGGTTTTGATTTTCATTTCTCTAATGATCAGTGATATTGAGCTTTTTTTCATGTGTTTGTTGGTGCATAAATGTCTTATTTTGAGAAATGTCTCTTCATAGTTTTTAACCACTTTTTAATGTTTTTTCCTTGCAAATTTGTTTGAGTTCCTTGTAGATTCTGGATATTAGACCTTTGCTGGATGGATAGACTGCAAAACAATTGAAAAGAAGAGACTCCTCCCCAATTCATTTTATGAGGCCGGCATCATCCCAATACCAAAACCTGGAGAGATACAACATAAAAAGAAAACTTCAGGCCAATATCCCTTATGAACATCAATAAAGATGAATTTTAAAGAGAAATACTAGTGTCAACAGAAAGTTACAGATAGAGTGTCAGGATGATTTTGATGAGCACAAGTCAAGTTTTTCAGGATTCTCACATGTAAGTTTTTGAGTTATAATGCAAATTTAATGAACAAATCAGTATTTGACTTAAATCTTTAAAGCATGTGAATGATTTAGACAGAAAAGGTGTGGATGAGGAGAAGACTAAACAAAGCCACAAAGATCCTTGACTAACATCTGAGGTTGGCTCCTCCCAAGGCTGAGCCAGAGACAAAGGCTTGGGTGGTGCTTCCAGGATGCACTGGGGGGGAAGTGTGAGGAGAAGAAGGACCCAACTCCACTGGGGTTTCTGAGAGACTGGGAAGTACAGGTTCCAGAAGAATCTGGGGGTTTATCCCCCAACTCTCTTCCATTTTTGGAGAGGGCTGCTCCTAGAAATGTAAATGAAGCTTGTTCTAACCTTGGACACTTCCCGCCTGAGGGTCTTCACTGCAGGTCTTAGGGTAGGCTGAAGTTGCTGTGGAATTAACAAGACTTCTGAGTGCAGAGGTTTCATGAGTAGAGAGTCAATAGTGTTTGCTGTTGCTGTAAGCAATCTTCCAAAAGCAGTGGAAGTTTTCCAATGTTTTTAGAATATTTAATTTTTTGTGTTTTTTTGTTTTTGTTTTTGTTTTTTTGAGATGGAGTCTTGCTGTGTCACCCAGGCTGTAGTGCAGTGGCATGATCTTGGCTCACTGCAACCTCCACCTCCCAGGTTCAAGTGATTCTACTGCCTTAGCCTCCCAAGTAGCTGAGAACACCACGCCCAGCTATTTTTTTTTTTTTTTTTTTTTTTGTATTTTTAGTAAAGATGGAGTTTCACTATGGTAGCCAGGATGGTCTTGATCTCCTAACCTCGTGACCCACCCACCTCAGGCTCCCAAAGTGCTGGGATTACAGGTGTAAGCCACTGTGCCCAGCCAGAAGATTTAATTTTTAAAGAAATATAGGAAAATTACTTTTAAAAAGCAAGGGGCATTGATTGTTGTTGCTGTTAATTGAAGAAAGACACACATTCTAGGGATGTTCATTCTTAATTCTTTATAGATTACCTAATGCTCAGGTTCCACAGGATCAAGGTTATTTCCCAGAAATATAACTGTATGAAAAAAATTCAACAAAATTCATAAGAAGTTCACAGGATCCAAACTCTTTACATCATAGAGCACACTAAGTATGCAAGAGCTTAGGGAAATTGAGCAATAGGAAGAAGAAAAGAATTCAATAGAACACACACAGAAGGTATGGATGTGGGATTTAGCAAGCATAGATACTAAAAGAGCCATTGTTATGTTGAGGCATTCATGGAAAAAGTGCACAGAATGGGTGAGCAGAGGGGGAATCCCAGCAGTGGCATGTTAACAGTCCTGTCAAGGAGGAGAATGCTTTATGGGGACCTAAAAGTCAACATTGGCTAACCTAGAATTAATCATTCATTCACCCAATACACATTTTCCCAGGGTCTATTCTGTGCTAGCCTCTCTTCTAGGCCATGGGGACCCAGGACGCCTGAATAGTTCACATTCAGGCAATATGTAATTAAATAGAAAATATAATGTCAGTCAATAATTTCATATTCTGTAGGAAAAATAAATAAATAAATCATAAGGATAGAGATTTGCAAGGGATGCTATTTCAGATAGCAATTTCTTGGAGGCAGAAAAAGCTCTTTCACCATTAAGGACCAGCAGACAGTTATGGAAGACCAGTGAGCGAATGGTGGGAGATTAAGCCAAACAAGAGTTGAAGACACAAGGTCATTTTTATTCACTCATACCTCTGAGAAGGATGTTTCTGCATTGCCAAGGTAATGTCTTCACCTACACCTAGGACTGACCGAAGGTGCACAGAATGGGTGAGGAGTTGTGATTCCTCCATTCACTCTTGTGTCTACAGCACCAGATCCCTGGGAGGAGGTCTACTCTCTCAAATTCTCTGGGACAGGAGTACATATCGTAAGTTACAGGTGGATACTTGGGCCCAATACAAATGCAAGGAGGATTCAGGGGTTGGGGTTTTAGAGAGGAAAGCTCCTGTCCCCACTTCTCCATCCAAGCCAGGAAACCTTAGGATCAAGCAAGCAGTGAGTGGGGCATATTTCTCTTCAATGTCAGTTAAAGTGAAAATAGACAATCAGAAATGTAAAAAAAATACTCATTGGGACCCAGGACAAGGTGAATCAATTTTTTAAAAATAAATGTACAGATTTATTAGTTTACACAAAAAATATGGTCAAAGTCATTAACTTTTGAGTTATTTTTGAAAGTGTTTCATAAAAAACAGATGTAGTTCTTTGGAGGAAAATTCATGCTTCTGGTAAAAATGAAGCATGTTTAATTTCAAACCTTCTGGTTTGAGTTCTGTAAGTTAAGAATGACTGCATCTTTCGTATTTTCAGGAGACCTTGCTTGTTATCTCCCTTTCCTCCTGCTAACCCCTCTCCCACCAACACACAATCCCATGCTGCCTCCAGACACTAAAGCCACCCACCTTCAACCAACACAGGCAGCTGAAAGTTTGCAAGAGATAAGAGGAGGAGGAAGGGAGATGAACATCCCCTCCAAGAAATGTACACTCTGAAGGTTAAAGAGAAAAGAGAATGAAACACGCCACTTTCAATTAATTCCCCTCTCCTTTCCTCATCCATTTCCTTCACCAGCTATACCCATTTTGAGAACAAATATCTGAATCTGACAGCGAGGGATGGTCATTTTCTCAGAGCCAAAAATAATTGGTTCAGGGAAAGAAAGATGGGACGTTATTCAGAACAAGAAAAGGGCATGGTCTGCTCTTCATTCCAAACTCAGCACCATCTTACACAGATTCTCTGGGAGAAACATTAAGGTTAGACTTTCCAGACATCATCCTCAGAGAACAAAGCAGGAGACACACCTGTGGCATAGAAAATAAAGTGTCTCTCACAAAGATTATGCATGAGTTATTTAATAAAGTAGAATATACAGAAATACATACTTGTAGTTATCTCACAAATTTGTATCTTAGCTCTTGGTGATCCTACTTGAAGCACAGTTATGATTTGTTCATGCTTATTTTGTGCCTTCTTCAGGCCAGAGTCTGTATCACATTATGGAGAGCTCTGGAAAATGGTATTAAAAATCCTCAACGAGCTGGCCATTTTGTTTGTAAAAAGAGGAGAGTCTCCCAACAGAAGTCCATTCTCTAGCGAAGGTTGGTTGTCTTGGTTCTGATGAGGCCACTGTGCTAAAAGAAGCATTTCGGTTACACTGGATAGATTAGAACATTTTTAATTTGCTCTTGGGGAAGTTTATTCTTAAAGTTCAGCCTCAGAGGCATCCTATCCTGGCAAAAGTTCCATGTGTTCTAAATCCTCAACTGTTCCTTGTCACTATAAGAACTTTTTAGATGCCGTCTTCTAGAGGCAAGCTGCTATGGCAAGTTGTAGATTATATGTGAATATTAGACAAGTTAAAAGTGAAAAAAGATAAAGCAAATAGAAATCCCAACTGGTTATTGGAAAATTTAATTAGTTATTTCCTCTGCCTCTCTCTCCAGCTGTGTGACAGGACAATTCCTTTAACCTCTCCCAGTCTATTGCTACTTGATGAAAGCAAGTGGTCTGTGAATCTAAATCTCCCAGAGTATTTTTGGCCATAAAATTGGAACTTAGAACTCCGTGTGCACAGGGTTCTTGCTAACACTAACCTCTGATGGCTCTCTATTTTCTCAAACTGTAGATAAATTTCCCACAGCTCTCAACTGTCTTACAGCTGTTTAACGCAAGACAAGCCCTCTGATCATTTTTCCTTTGTCATCATTCAAGACTACCTGATGAAAGCAGAGCTTCACCTCTGGATGCCCAAGGAGATAGCTGCAACCCTGAACAAGGACACATGCCTTCTGGTGTTTACCAGCGATCCTTTGTGTAGATTCTGCCTCTCCGGTTCTTGGATTGTTGTAAAATATAACCTAGGATCTGTCTTTTCTGTTTTGTCCCAATTTGTATCTATGAAAGTAAAGTCTGTGACCTTTACAGAACCCCAGAGAAATGGAAAAGCAAAATGGCATTCCATCCATGGTCCAGATCATATTTTTGCGCCTCTTTATAGGCTTAATCTTATATTTTACATATTTCCAAAATTACAAAATTCTCTTGATTTTTATTCTATGAAGAGATTTTATAGCTTTCAAAGATTATCTTTTCTACTCTACATATTCATTTTTGTAAAAATTCTAGTTTCTCAGGACTTGCTTGAATCTCTTCTGATGTATTTCTCGAACCATCAAGAGCTTATGGTCAAACATTGCAAAATGCAAACAGATTATTATAGGTTTTCAAAGTGACAAGTTATTTTTAGACACATGATTCATTTCATACATCTAAATGAATGTGACAAAGAAAACAACACAGACCAGGAAATGAAAACAGAAAACCTAATGCATAACAGGTATTATTGCTAATGGAAGTTTGGCAAGCCTGTGGACAGACAGTTGAATAGAATAGATGCAATCAAATTGATCATGTCTTTGCCACCTAATTATTTTAGTCTATTTATGATATGAAACATAGTAATCATGATTTAAAGTAAAATGACAAATTATGCATGTTAAATTTTGTGTAGAGTACTGACATAGTCAGTGTGTCAGTAATTATTGGCCCTATAGTCCCTTGTGGGAATAAAATGTAGGTGCACTTCCTACATCTTCGCTATTTGTGACTTTTCAAATCATTACACATTCATAACAGAAATTGCCCAAGTTCAGTAAATTGAGTATCATTTCCCTTCTCTCCTCACATGAGCTGAACCAGTTTTATCTCTTTGGGGGAAAGCAGTTCCATTTACATTTGCCGTCTCAAATGTATAAAAGCTTCATGTCAAGAAATCCATTTGCTCTTTAATAAAAGTTATCATAACGTCTGGAATGCTTGATTTATGGAGAGGCTGCTGTCACCTCAACGGCTTGATGCTTTTCTCTTCCCACTGGAAACCCAAGACAGGTCATGACATTTACACTAGGTCAGAATAATAATGTCACTCCAATCACCTTCCTTGACAACAGCCCATTTGTCTCATTTAAATAATGAGCATGATTGGTGGAAATTGTAGGCTGTAACCTTAACACACTGAGAAAATGACAAACACAACTGCAGTGAGTAGTAAGCCAACCGCTGATGGCGATCACGGCCTCCTTGCTGCAAATACTGGTCTTATAGTTACTTATTTAACCTTCGCAAAGCAGATTTGATAACAGTCCAGATGGTTATGAGACAGAAAAATGAAAATGTTTTGCTAAACATGTTTTGATAACGGGCCCTGCTTCTCCATGGTGGTGCCCTTCTGATTGGGTGCTGCCCAATCAGACACAGCCCACCAAATGTCACCCCCACGAGGCACACAGCAGAACAACAGATTACCCTGAGATCACCTTCATTTTGCAACTGGCAAAACTGTAGAAGCCAAACCACACTGCTGTGAGCAGAGGGCATCCCATCGCCCTGACAAATGCCTTCTGTAAAGGGTGCCACGGAGGTGGTCCTGGGCCAGACACTGGGCAGGGCCTGGCTCCAATGAGAAGCTGTGGAAGAGGCTCCCTGTGTGCCTCGGGATAGAGGGTGTGGGCAGAGGATGGTGCTGGTGAGAGGGAGAGAGGAAAATTAATGCAGGAGGAATGAAACGGGAACTGCTTTTTGGGGTAAAGGTATTGAGATACGAAACAGAAAACTTACCTTCAGTGGGCTTGGAAACAAAATAAAAGTTCTTCTCCTGCAACTTTTTCTGGAGGGTGCAGTCAAAATGAGCATTGCTTTTGCAAAAGACTGAGGGCATTGCCACTTAATAAGAGAGACTGAGGAAGATGAATTCACTAAGTTCATTGAATTGATTTTTATTTTTATGATTTTAGAACGGGCTCCCTTATTATCTATGAGCCAAGTGGCTCATCCCAACCATCAGAACCCCAGGTCTGCAGAGCTCATCCAGGAATATGTGAGTCCAATTCAAGACTTCTCAGTCCTGGGTTTAAGCAGGTGCTTGAACCCTCTGAGCCCCAACCTCCCTTTTGTGAAATGGACCCATTCGAGTTGACAGGACAGAGCATCTGAGACAATCAAATCATCTTATGCCAGACTCTAAACAGAAGGGCTTGCAATTTTGATTTTCTCTTCTCTCTCTCTCTCTCTTTTTTTTTGCCTTGCTCTCTATTTGCATTGACAATCGGCATCTGCTCTGGAAATCTCTTCTAGGCACAGCTTGGCTGACTTGGTAACTTTCTTAACATCTTGATAACCTTGACATCAACCATCCCTCTCTTTCTTTGAAACTGTGAAACTATCTTGGCTGTGACAGTGTAAGTCACATCTTAGGTGATTCACTGAACCTCTCAGGGCCTTTTATAGTAATTCAAAAAACTCTAGAAACATTTACTTACTGTGAATTGTTTTAAGGATTAAATGAAAGAATGGGCATTGGAGCAGACTGGGAGCAGATATGGAGGCTGCTCAGATATGGAGGGCATTGGAGCAGACTGGGAGCAGATATGGAGGCTGCTCAGATATGGAGGCTGCTTAGATTCTTCTCCTTCCTGGACTGCTCCTTTCTCCTCTTTTCTCTTCCCAGACAACCCAGTTTGTAGAGGTTTTGCTGATTCATGCTCATTCATCACAGGTATGTCCTTAATCTCTTTCTCCTCTGTGCACTGATCCTTCTTATGAACTTCATCCTCTTTCCAGGTGTCCATTAGGAACTTGAGAAGTTCATCGCAACTTGGAATATCTTTTCCACGGTTTGACCATTCATTTCCACGCGGCAGCTGCATGGATTTCCTCCTCTATCCTACTTATAGATACATACTCATAGTTCAAAATTTGTTAGGCCATCCATATGTCACTATTTAGAGACAGAAATTCCATCTCTGTAGTTTCCAATGTTGCTGATAGAATAAGTATCCGCTCAGTCTCTGGTCACCACCCACAGTAAAATTTCTTTTTGCCCAAGTTCTCCTTCCCGGGGTCAGTTGTTCACCATGCCCACTCTATTAGCAGCCACAGTGGGCGCGTGCTGGGGGCTCAACCTCAGAACACTTGAATAAAGGCCTTTCTGGGGCCTGGTTCGTGCCTCATGCCCACTGTCTCTGGAGTTAATGTCTTTTCTTGAACATGAGTACTCTTTGGCCCAAAGCATTTCATAGATAGTCCCTCTCTTGGTGCTTGAGCTCAGAACCTTCCCCTGCTTTTAAACTTCCTGGAATTGAACTCCAGTTGTCCCCTTGCCTCATCTGCCACCCCCAGGTGAAATGCTTTAAATCTAAAGCATTGGCCTCATTCAATTTTCTACAGTAATTTTTTTCATATGGCCTTTCGCTCCCATCCTGGGGTCTTGGACATTGCTTTGAATCTTTTTTCGTGCTTAATAGGAGCCCAATAACTACTAATAGATGGGAAGGAAGGAAGAGAGGAAGGGCAGATGGAGGAAGAAAAAAGGTGAGCCAAGTAATGACATCTGTAGGAGTATTGCCTGTGACACAATGTGGGGTCAGCACTGGTTCACATCCTCAGCCCCTCAGCAGACCAGTGACAAAAACTGGACTCATTTGTGATGTCATCATTTGCCTACAGGAGCATGGCAATGAGAAAATTATTTATGTATTTTAAAAATGAAATAAATGAAATGGGCCAGGCACGGTGGCTCATGCCTGTAATCCCAGCACTTTGGGAGGCCAAGGGAGGCGGATCACAAGGTCAGGAGATTGAGATCATCCTGGCTAACATGGTGAAACCCCATCTCTACTGCAAAATGCAAAAAATTAGCCAGGCGTGGTGGCAGGCACCTGTAGTCCCAGCAACTCGGGAGGCTGAGACAGGAGAATTGCGTGAACCTGGGAGGCAGAGTTCGCAGTAAGCTGAGATTGTGCCACTTGCACTCCAGCCTGGGCAACAGCTGGACCCTGCCTCAAAAAAAAAAAAGTAAAAAGAAAAAAGAAATGAAGTCTGCTGAGAATCAGAATCAGTACGGGGACTGGTAGAAGCCCTTTGCCCATTAGAGACTAGAAAGAATTTGAAACTGCTTGTACCTGCTAAGGAAAACTAAGCCTAAGTGACTGATGAGAAAGAGAAAGATTAAAACAGAAAATAGAAGGGCATTTGTATCTTAAATAAAATTGTTGTCATGCCTGCCTGGCATGAAAAGAAGAATCATTGCCACTAGAAATCTGACAACATTTTGGCATGGAGATTTCCAAGTCTGTATATGAATGCCCTGGACTACAGCAGCTAGTGCCATGGCAGGCAGTTTACACAACAGGAAAGCTATGTCATCTTAAGGCCAGCCATTGGGTGTGGGTGTTTTCTTCCTGTAACTGGTTATTTGCAAGCCCTTGATTTAGTGTTTATATCCTGACTATTTCTTCTAAGTAGTGACCTTTGGTAGGAATGTAAAGTAATCCTACCTGCTTAGTGATTTCTGACTTATTCACTGTTAAATCATCCAGTCTTATTGAATGATTATAATATCCATGGGACTAAAGAGGATCCATTATATTCTGCACACACCTTATTTTATGAATATTGTGGAATTTGTAAACTGAGGTCACTCTGCCCCCTAACAGTAGACTTTAAAACAGAAAAATAACTGTGTTATAAAACATAATTAATTAGGGGCCAGGCGTGGTGACTCACACCTGTAATCTCAGCACTTTGGGAGTCCAAGGTGGGTGGATCACGAGACCAGGAGATCGAGACCATCCTGGCTTACACAGTGAAACCCTGTCTCTACTAAAAATACAAAAAAAAAATTAGCTAGGCGTGGTGGCAGGTGCCTATGGTCCCAACTACTCAGGAGGCTGAGGCAGGATAATGGCGTGAACCCGGGAGGCAGAGCTTGCAGTGAGCAGAGATTGTGCCACTGCACTCTAGCACTATAGCCTATGTGACAGAGCAAGACTCCATCTCAAAAAACAACAACAACAAAAAAAAAAACCATAATTAATTAGTACGTGGTTATCCAAATAAAGTCTGCATCTCCTTGCAAAATAACAGCAAGCTGACCCAACTTCCATGATGCATGATGATGCTGGTAACGTGGCACAGATTTAAACATGGGCCATGGGGATGTTGTTGCCTTGCTTAGGGGAGCAGTTTGTCAAAATCTCAATTGACTCAACTAGATAATGACATGTGTTAAGGATTAAGAGTAATGTAATAATATAACACACACAAAGCCTCCAGACATTACCGAAGACATACAGTGAGGACCACTCAATGGTAGCTATTGTTATTAGACATGGAGTGCTACTCTTGTCCCTGACATACATAAGGAACAGTGGTGAAATCCAAAGGCATTAAAGAATGCAAAGCAGTTATGTTGGCCACCCAATGCAATGTGCTGACGTCTGTAAAAATTACATCCCACAGCCTCACTGGACACACACGCAGGATTCTTGAGGACGTGGCTGACACTGTCTCCACAGGGCTGATGAGACTCGCTCCACAGCTTCACAGGGCTGATGGGACTCGTTCCACAGCTTCACAGGGCTGATGAGACTTGCATGCCAGGTAGAATGGGTGGAACAGGATGGCAGAAAAGAAAACCCTACCAATCATTTCCCCACTCCAGGAATACCAAATTCAACAACCATAGACACACACAAAAAGCACCTTTATAAGAACCAAAAATCAGGTGAACACTCACAATACCTGCTGTTAACTTCATATTGCTGAAAGAGGCACTGAAGATGGTAGAAAAGACAGTGTTTAATTGCCCATGCCACCCCTTTTATTCAAAGGGCATTTTATTCAAAGGGAGAATAACAGAACTTCCCAAATTTAGACAAAGATACCAATAACCAAATACAAGAAGGTTATAGAACACCAAGCAGATTTAACCAAAAGATGACTACTTCAAGGCATTCAAAAATCAAACTCCAAAAGGTCAAGGATAAAGATAGTGATACGGTTTCCATCTGTGTCCCCACCTAAATCTCATGTTGAAATGTAATACCCAGTACTGGAAGGGGGCCTGGTGGGAGGTGATTGGATCATGGGGTTGGAGTTCTGATGAATGGTCTAGTACTATTCCGTGGGTACTATGTCACAACAGTAAGTTCTTGTGAGATCTGGTCGTTTACCAGTGTGTAGCATCTTCTCCATCTCTCCCTTCCTTCTGCTCCGGCCATGTGAAGTTCCCCATTCCCCAATTTGCCTTCTGCCATGACTGGAGGCTTCCTGAGGCCTCCCCAGAAGCAGAAGTTGCTATGCTGCCTGTGTCGCCTGCAGAACCATGAACTAATTCATCGTCTTTTCTTTATAAATTGTCCAGTCTCAGGTATTCCTTTATAATAGTGCAACAACAGACTAATACGGAAAGGATCCTAAAAGCAGCGAGAAAAGATAAACAAATAATATACAATGGAGCTCCGATATATCTGGCAACAGACTTTTCAGTGGAAATCTTACAGGTAGGGAGAGAGTGGCACAACATTAATTTAAAGTGCCTAAGAAAAAAAAAAAAAACTTTTACCATAGAATAGTATAGCTTATGAAAATAACTTTCAAACATGAAGTAGAAATGAAGACTTTTCTAGACAAACTACAGCTGGGAGATTTCATCAACACCAGAACTGTCCTACAAGAAATGCTAAAGAGAGTACTTCAATCAGAAAGAAAAGGATGTTAAAGAGCAACAAGACCTCATCTCCAGGTACACGTATCACTGGCAGTGGGAAGTACACAGAAGAACACAAAATATTATAACACTGTAACTGTGCTCTGTAAAATACCCTTATCTAAGGTAGAAAAAACTAAAAGATAAACCAATAAAAAAAAATTACAGCAAATTTTCAAGACATAGACAGTATGATAAGATATAAATAGAAACAACAAAAAGTTAAGAAGTGGGGAGGCTAAATTGAGCCAAAAAACCCAAAAACCAAAAAATAAAAAAAGACCTGATTATCTGTTGCCTATAGAAAACACACCTCACCTGTAAAGACACATGTATAAAGGAAATAAAGGATGGAAAAAGATATCCCATATCAATGGAAACTGAGAAAGAGCCAAAGCAGCTATACTTATATCAGACAAAAACAATTTTGAGACAAAAACCTATAAAAGATTTTTTAAAAGTCATTATATAATAATAAAGGGGTCAGTTTAATAAGAGGATATAACCAATGCAAATATATATGCATCAAACACTGAAGCACTCAGATGTATAAAGAAAATATTATTAGAGTTAAAGAGAGAGATTGACCCTAATACAATAACAGCTGAAGACTTCCACACCCCATTTTCAGCACTGGACAGATCTTTCAGACAGAAAATCACCAACACAAAAGGGTGACTATAGTAAAAATATAATTTAATTGTATTTTTAAAAATAACTAAAAGAGTATAATTGAATTGTCTTTAACACAAAGGATAAATGTTTGAGTGATGGACACCACATTTATTGTGATGTGATTATTACTCATTGCATGCATGTATCAAATTATCTAATATAACCTATAAATATAGACGTCTACTGTCTACCCACAAAAAATAAAAATAAAACATTAATTTAAAAAGAAAGAATTGCATGGTGGGTTCTGGTCAGAAATACAGTTATAATTAAGCTTTAAACAGGCTACTCTTTCACCCACTTTCTTGTTGCTTTGTTGTCACAAAGCACGAGATACCTACCATTTGGATTCCCTAGGATCTCTGACATTAGAATCATAAGGCTTTTGCTTAAGAATCATTTAAGATGTGTTTCCGACCTGAAATTCCAGCAACCAGTTTGCAGAGCCCCCACCAAGGAATGGGATCAGAATGAGAAAGCAACTAAATTATCTCCTTGTCCCATGACTTCATCCTGCACTCTTCAGCCAGTCAACATCTCTACACTTTGACCCACTTCAAAATCCCTAAGCCTCCTAACTCCACATTCCCTGGGGAGATGAATTTGGAGTTTCCTCTCATTTCCTCCTTTGGTGGCCCTATGATTAAACCTCTTTCTGTGCTGTCACCTGATGTCTCAGCATATGGATTTGCTGTGTGGGTGGGGCAAGCAATCTATTACAGTTAGAGTGCCTTGATTTATTTTTAGTAAGTCAGTACTAACTAAAGTTTAAACAAATGAGTGGATGGATAGTGTTGCTCCATAGGCTCTGAATCTGTAACTTGGAGACAGACCATCAAAACATTTTACAACTGGAATTTTCTCTCTCACCATAACACTTTCTTGGCTGCACTGTTTTAGAGTTTAGAAGATTATTTCTATTGATTTGGAGAATCATCCCCAGTTTCTTGAAATTTGTGTGTAGAGTAGCATGATAGGAGTGAACAGTTGAAGATACTGATGTCACACTATGTTGATTACAGAACATATCAGACTCCTTCTGAAATCAGAAAATGACTAAAAAAATACAATTAATCTAAGCACTGCTTTTTTTTTTTTTTTTTTTTTTTTCCCAGTCCATTCTAAATTTTGAAAAGTGTCTGGCAGTATCCTTGAAAAATCTGCATAAATCCTGAATACTTGTCTGCCAGATACTAGTAACTGAAAGTGATCGTGAATGGTCACGATATTAAACGTCAAATATCAGGGTTAATTATGAGAAATCTGACAAAACCCTAAACTGTGTGCGGAGAGGGGAGGCAAGACACTGTCTTTTCTGACATTATAATGGTTCCAAAGCCTTTACACTGTCAATCAAAGGAGCTCCGAATGGCCTGGAATTCATTTGCCATTAGCTGCTCTGCTGTGGGAAGCAGCTACAGGATGCGCTGTTTTCAAATGGAAATATCGCTGGCATTTCAAAGATGTCATAGTTTTGTTTTGTTTTTTCCTCCCATCTTAATGTATTGAAAACTACCAATATCTGCTGTTACAATGGGTCCTATCATCTAGTTTTGTTAAATACTGTGATCATGGTAAAATAATGAAGGGTGTGCTAAGGTATGGATTTCAGCTGTGACCTATAAACCCAGGCCATTAGCATATGCCAAGTGTGTCGTGTGCCATACTCGCTGTCAGGCACCTGGGCCCAGGTCTCCCTTAATGCAAGTCATGATAATACATATGAAGTTAGTCACTCTTCCACTGTTTTTTTGCTTCTGAAAATAATCTCAGCATCGTATATCCTAGCCGTGAGACTTCTCAGGATTGTTTTGCAAAGAAAATGGCTATTTTTTATACAGAAGTGCCAATCAGGGAGACAGCTATCAACCTTATGTAACTAACCAATGCACTCCAGAAATCAGACTTCCCTGGGATTGTTTCAGTAAACACAGGAAAGCTAGAAATTATGTCTACTTTTTAAAGCAGTTTAAAACAAGTGTGAGATGTCAAGTAATGCTCCTGGGATACGCAGTCTTATGTCCAACATACATTCTTATGGCAATTAATTTATGTAATTTCAAGAGTGGATTCTTCCTCTCTGATGATCCTACAACTTCAGTCAAAAGCTTCAAAATGGCCACTTTTAAAGAAGGATGGAGCAGTCATTTCCTGGACATCCTAGTGGTCTTTTGTGATAGCTGCAGGGTTGGCTTATCCTGCCACCCCTGGGAAAAAGGTGAATCCAGAGAGAATCAAGAGGGGTTTCCAAAACATTGCATGTGAATGTAATCATAATGTGGTCACCTTCGAACATGTGGAATGTGCCTAAAATAAAACATCACAATGCAACCAGACTACCATCTTACATATCTCAACAATCTCATGGATCCTCCAGGTTTGGTGGATCCCTGTGAATTTTGGTGACCAAAAATTCACATCTCAAACTTCTAAAGAGATACCAGAGAGGAGACTGGGAGGAAAGCAGCCCTGCATTCTGGGGTGGTTGACATCCCATAAGCAACTGTGACCAAGCTGTACCTTGTTCCTGTTCCTACATCCAGGTTTCAGCAGGTGCAGGGCTCTGCAGAGAGGCAACTGCAGCTTCCTGCCTTCTCTTCAAGTTCTAGAGGAGCAGAGGCCTTGTCCCCAACCTCACCATTTGGCATTCCCATGTCTGTTCCTTCTTTCTCTGCTCTTCTGTTTCCTTGCAACATTTCGTTGCAAACACATCTCTTAGTAGAAGGAAATAAAGAGTGCATCTTCAACCCTGCCATTTAATTTATTTGTATTCTCTATATAATTGATCCTGACTGGCCCAATTCCATAAGGAGGGATAAATACAGCTTACAAGATGAAGAGAATGTCTTGAGACACCAGGTTGAAGTAATACCGTAAGCAAGACTTTATTGACGATGCTTACTGCGGGGAGTGTCAAAGACACTCAATATTAGTGTCCCAATTGATCATTTGAAGACCAATCGCAGAAAACTCTGGAAACTTTTAGAGAGGGAGTTTAATCAGCAGCATTTGAGATATTATTCAGGCCTTTAACACCTGAAAGTTTGTACCATTTTTATACAAGAGCTACCCTCTTTCAACAAGGCTATTCCCTTGTGACCCAAGAAATGCATTTCTTCTACTGTAAGATTAGGTGAGTCTTTAGAGAAATAATGTTCTAACCACGGCAGTAAATCCCCAGGCCTGCCTAGCTTCTTGAGTTCTTGTCATTCATGTCTGTCAAATGAGGTTGCCTTAGGTCAGGCCTCTGTCGATATGGAAGTCCAAACTGTCCACTCAAAAACAAATGCCATAATACAAAATAAAAGCAGTTACTTCATTTTGCATAAAGCTTTTAAACTTGTAGACTGGGGAATGTGTTTTATTAGCTTATTACCCACCTGCCACTTCACACCGTATAACACCCTTTGCTGGAGAGAGCAATTAAACTGAGAATTCTCAAAGGATCACTTTAAGAAATGAATGTTCCAGTGCAGGGAAGTGAGGGAGATATAAATAGATGCTGCACAGATAGATGGCCACGTGTATGTTTGCCTGTGTATCCCTGTTTCTTAATGCATAGATATGTGCAGATTTGCGCACACACACATTTTTAAATGAAATGACGTGAAGTTGATCTCGAGATCAATAGGTACATTTCATTCTGTGAACTACTGAGTAAAATGCACTAACGGAATATTAGCTCTTATACGTTAAGGTTGATTTATTAGTCTCTTTATAAGCAACCGTGCTAATCTTGCACTTTATTCCAGTGCTCCATTTAATGTTAGTGAGTTTCAAAGTATAGAAGTGAACTGGCCTTTCTTTGGGAGGAGTTTGTTAATGGCCAGGATACACTCACCCACCAGTTAGTCAGGGTGAAGACTAGCAAGTGACACCCTCTTTGCCCACTTAAAATCTCTCACCGGGCCAGGCACGGTGGCTCAGGCTTGTAATCCCAGCACTTTGGGAGGCTGAGGTGGGCAGATCACCTGAGGTCGAGAGTTCGAGACCAGCCTGGCCAACATGGTGAATCCTGTCTCTACTAAACATACAAAAATTATCCAGGCATGGTGGTGCATGCCTGTAATCCCAACTACCTGGGAGGCTGAGGCAGAAGAATTGCTCAAACCCGCGAGGTGGAGGTTGCTGTGAACCGAGATTGCGCCATTGCACTCCAGCCTGGGCGACAGAGCAAAACTCTGTGTCAAAAAGAAAAAAAGAAAAAGAAAAAAATCTCTCACTAACTAGAAAAGACTTTAGATATCATGGATTTCTCTGCAATTTCACCATATTTTAAGTAGAAGTTTTGGAGAAAAGAAAGGAAAATAGATTTACTCTGTGCCACAGTTGAGTCTAGCTTTCCACCTATTACTTCTTGTGCGTAATGAGTGGTCATTTTCTGTCTTCCATGGAATTCAGGAGACAATAAAGACCATGGGAAGCACCAGCTCCTCCCTCTGCCTGAGCCAAAGTTGACCTTTCTCTTTCAGTCAATTATTACCGAAGGAGTGTTGATTAAATAGCTGTAATCTCAATCCGATCCCCTTACTCCAAGGGACATTTCTAACAATAATTGCATATCCGAGAAGAACACTCTGCTCTCAGAAGTTGCATGCAATTTTTACCACAAAATGTTTTTAACCAGGAAAATGCCAAAATAGAAGTGATTTTGTGTTTTTAATGTAATTTTGTTTCTCAGTTCATCTTAATAAGTCAATAGCCATCTTTCAAAACCCTGCCTGTTAAAATTAGAATTTCATTTATTTTCTAAGTGTGTCAGAGTCATTTTGTTTTGCAGGATCTGTAAACTAAAAATACAATCCTAAGCCTCACCATCCTCCCCACCAACTGAGCAGACCCCCACTAGGCTAGGGCGACTCCAGAAAAACCTCACAACTTAGTTTCTGCCCTGATGGGACGGGAGATCAGACACACGTTGTTATACCTCCTCCCTTGTGTGGTTTTGACACAACAACTGACCATCACTAATGTTAAAATTGAGACCCTCAGACTGACAGAACAGACTCTTTGCAGCAATAAGGTACCAAATTATCAGCAAGACTTAAGGCCATGCCAAGCAAGGGCTAAGTCTCTTAAGCGGCCCTACCCTTAAAGAATAAATCTTGCTCTAATGGCTACAGATTTTTCTTTGTCTCTAGCAGCTAAACAAGCACTAGCCTTGGGATAAGCAAGATTAAAACAATTTGCAGCTCCACCCAACACTGACTGACTGATCCCTTGCCCCTGCTCTACCAGCCATTAACTGCAGCATTCACTGGACAAGAGACTGACTTCAGTAACTTCCTCCTGATAAGAAGACTGCTGGCCAGGGACTGGTTCTGGCCCATTTACAGAGGTTGTGCACTTGCATGCCTTCATGTCCTGAAAAGACCTTTTGATGTGTGGGGCCTAACTGTAACGCATTTAAATGTTACATCTCTACCCCGAAGTGAACATGACTCTTAATGTTACATGCATGTTTGTTCAACACACACGTGTGAGGACTCCCTTCATGAATATATATAGCTCCTCCTGTTACCTGTTAAATATGTATGTTTAGCCAGCCTATTCAGCATAAAGTTTCTACCCCAACCTCTACTCCTTCCATGTGCCTGTGTCTGGTTGTGGCTGGAGGCTGTGCTTCCCAGTCCATGGGAGGGCCACCTTGTGGACTGTAACCCTTTGCTCAAATAAAGTCTCCTCTACTTTTCTTCTTAACTTATACATTTGTTTTAAGCTAACAAATCAACACATATTGTAAATAATCTCTTCCAACTAGAGTTTCTGAATTTTTTAATATACATTGTTTTGTTATTTTATTTCCTTAGCTGATAATAATTTTGGGGAAATTTCTCTTTGTAGTAACCATTTTAGCTATGGAAAAAAATGAATAATTGAAAAATAGGTGGTGCCGTTTTTCTGACAAACCTTCTGTAAAATATATACATATATATTTGAATTAAGTGAAACTGGCTAAAGACACAGCAATTTGAGTGCCTTCTTTAGTTCTTTCATTTGTATTTAATAAGGGGTAGTTTTCAATCCATTGCTTTTGGCATGAGAGGAAGAAAAAGGAAGAGGAGGAGGATGAGTAGTAGGAGGAGGTATGTGGAGAGAAGAGGGAGGCAAATGAGTGAGAAGCAATTGAACAGTTGTCAGTGGAAGAGCTTTGCTTTGCTTTTTGGTCACTCAGAAAGGAATAAAAAACTAATCATGACCATTTCACTCCCATTACTCAAGTTGCTTAGAGAATCAAAAGTTCCTAGAATGAAGGCAACTTTGCCCAAATTTCTTTAGAGTAAATTTCTTTGGCTCTGGCTACAAGTATGCAGACCTACAAATGCATTAGGTTTAGTGGGAGAAACAGCTCACATGAATATGAGTAAGGAGATTTGTGGGAATTTGGGACCCTTTCCATGGTACCAGAGACTAGAATACGTTGATAAGAGAAGCAGTGTACTAGCCTGTACTTGCTATGTCAGGTCTCCATGCAAACACTGTGTGTACTCTTGGCCCCTTGGAATAGGAAACGCCTTCTACAAGGACACTGTGGATACTGAACTACTACAGTTGAATGTCACTGCAAAGATTAAGAAACTCCTCAGACAGAAAGGTTTGTGAAATACATTCATAATTTCCCCTTGTCCTTCTCCTCTTCCTCCTCCATGTTCTTCTTATAAAACTGAATTGGGAAAAAAAAAAAAAAAAAGATAAAATTGGGTGGGAGAATGAATAATGTCAGTCAAAATACCTCCATTTCTCTCTGAGGAAGGGAAAGTTTGGTTTGGTTTCTGCTTTTTTTATTTCCATAGGTTTTTTTTTTTTTTTTTTAATTTCCATGGGTTATTGAGGAATAGGGGGTGTTTGGATACATGAGTACATTATTTAGTGATTATTTGTGAGATTTGGTGCATCCATCTCCCAAGCAGTATTCACTGCAACCAATTTGCAGTATTTTATGTCTCACCCCTTCCCACCCTTTCCCCTTGAGTCCCTAAAGTCCATTGTGTCATTCCTATGCCTTTGCATCCTCATAGCTTAGCTTCCACTTATGAGTGAGAACATACAATGTTTGGTTTTCTGTTCTAGTGTTACTTCACTTAGAATAATAGTCTCTAATCTCATCCAGGTTGCTGCAAATGTCATTAATTCATTCCGTTTTATGGCTCAGTAGTATTTATATACATATATATGTGTACATATATGTGTGTGTGTATATATATATGCATATTTGTGTGTGTGCATGTATCATAGTATTTTTATCCATTCATTGA
>NC_045437.1:3599004-3639375 GCF_002776525.5 Piliocolobus tephrosceles
AACCCGGGAGGCGGAGCTTGTAGTGAGCTGAGATCCGGCCACTGCACTCCAGCCTGGGCCACAGAACAAGACTCTGTCTCAAAAAAAAGAAAGAAAGAAAGAAAGAAAATTGTGCAGCTATAAACAAGCACGTGCTAGTATTTTTTGCATAATGATTTTTTTTTTTTTTTTTTTTTTTTTACCGCTGGGTAGATATCCAGTATTGGGATCAAATGGTAGTTCTATTTTTGGTTCCTTAAGGAATCTCCACACTGTTTTCCAGAGTGGTTGTACTGGTTTACATTCCCACCAGCAGTGTAGAAGTGCTCCTTGTTCACCTCATCCATGCCAACATCTATTATTTTTGACATTTTGATTATGGCCATTCTTACAGGAATAAGGTGGTATCACATTGTAGTTTTGATTTGCATTTCCCTGATCACTAGTGATGTTAAGCATTTTTAATATGTTTGTGAGCCATTTGTATATCTTCTTTTGAAAATTGTCTATTCATGTCCTTAGCCCCCTTTTTGTTCAAATTGCTTTTTTTTCTTGTTAATTTGTTTGACTTTGTTGTATATTCTGGATATTAGTCCTCTATCAGATGTATAGATTGTGAATATTTTCCCTCACTCTGTTTCCCTCACTCTGTGGGTTGTCCGTTTAATCTACTGATTGTTCCTTTTGCCATGCAAAATCTCTTTAGTTTAATTAAGTCCTAACTATTTATCTTTGTTTTTAATTTCATTTGCTTTTCAGTTCTTGGTCACAAAATTATTGCCTACACCAAAGTCTAAAAGGGTTTTCCCCATGTTGCTTTCTAGAATTAGAATTTTTATAGTTTCAGGTCTTAGATTTAAGTCTTTGTGCCATCTTGAGTTGATTTTTGTATAAGGTGAGAGATGAGGATCCAGTTTCATTCTTCTACCATGTGACTTGCCAATTATCCCAGAACCATTTGTTGAATAGGATTTCCTTTCCCCCACTTTACATTTTTGTTTGCTTTGTTGAAGATCAGTTGACTGTAAGTATTTGGGTTTGTTTCTGGGTTCTCTATTCTGTTCCATTGGTCTATGTGCCTATTTTTATACTAGTACCATGCTGTTTTGGTGACTATTGCCTTATAGTATAGTTTGAAATCAGGTAGTGTGATGCCTCCAGATTTGTTATTTTTTCTTAGTCTTGCTTTGGCTATGTGGTCTCTTTTTTGGGCCGTAAGAATTTTAAGATTGCTTTTCCTAGTTTTTGAAGAATGATGGTGGTATTTTGATGAGAATTGTGTTGAATTTGTAGATTGCTTTTGGCAGTATGGTCATTTTCACAATATTGATTCTACCTGTCCGTGAGCATGGGATATGTTTATGTTTTCATTTGTTTGTGTCATCTATGATTTATTTCAGCAGTGTTTTGTAGATTCTCTTGCAGAGGTCTTTTACCTCCTTGGTTACCTAACCCAAACCTAGAAGAAAGGAAATAACCAAGATCAGAGTAGAATTAAATAAAATTGAGGAAAAAAAAATACAAAAGATAAATGAAGCAAAAAGTTGGTTCCTTGTAAAGATAAATAAAACTAATAGGCCATTAGTAAGATTAACCAAGAAAAGAAAAGAGAAAATCCCAATAAGCTCAACTGGAAATGAAACAGGAGATATTGCAACTACACCACAGAAATATAAAAGGTAATTTAAGGCTACTATGAATGCCCTTACATGCATAAACTAGAAAACCTAGAGGAGATGGATAAATATCTGGAAAGATACAACCCTCCTATCCAAAATCAGGAAGAATTAGATACACTGAACAGACCAATAATAAGCAGGGGGATAGAAATGGTAATTAAAAAGTTACCAACCCCAAAAAAAGTCCAGGACCAGACAGATGCACAGCTGAATTCTACCATATATTCAAAGAAGAATTGGTACCAATCCTATTGACACTATTCTACAAGACAGAGAAAGAGGAAATCCTTCATAAATCATTCTATGAAGCCAGTATCACTCTGGTACCAAAGCCAGGAAAGGGCATAACCAAAAAAAGAAAACTACAGACCAATATCCCTGATTCACATAGATGCAAAAATCTTTAACAAGATACTAGCTAACTGAATCCAACAACATATCAAAAAGATAATCCACCACGATCAAGTAGGTTTCATAATAGGAATGCAGGGATGGTTTAACACATGCAAGTCAATAAATGTGATACACCACATAAGCAGAATTAAAAATAAAAATCACATTATCATCTCAATAGATGCAGAAAAAAGCATTAAACAAAATTCAGCATCCCTTTATGATTAAAACTCTCAGCAAAATTGGCAGACAAGAGACATACCTCAATGTAATAAAAGCCATCTATGACAAACCCACAGCCAAATTCAATACTGAATTGGGAAAAGTTGAAAGCATTCCTCCTGAGAACTGAAACAAGAGAAAGATGCCCACTCTCTCTGCTTTTTTTCACACAATACTGGAGGTACAAGGTAGAGCAATCTGACAAGACAAAGAAATAAAGGGCATCCAAATTGGTAAAGAGGAAGTCAAATTGTCGTTCTTTGCTGATGATATGATTGTTTACCTAGAAAACCCCAAAGACTCCTCCAGAAGCTTCTTAAACTGATGAAAGAATTCAACAAAGTTTCTAGATGCAAAATTAATGTACACAAATCAGTAGCTCTTCTATAAACCAACAGTGACCAAGCTGGAAATCAAATCAAGAACTGAACGCTTTTTATAATAGCTGGTTTTTGCTTTCTTATCACTTCTCTGGCTACACATACTTCCTCTAAAAGATCTAATGAGTCCATCCTGCTGGTGTTTCCCAAGTTGAAGTCATACCCTGGGCATGATGAGCACCTACATCTTATGTGGTAGATATACAATGGACAGACACAATGAATCAGTTTACAATGCCTTGTCTAGGAATATGTTAGAGTTTAGAAAAACAAACATGAGCAAATATCCACGTTATTAAATTTAGATATTAAGATATCTAAACTATTTATTAGTATAAGTTGTCCTCTATTACAATGATGAAAATTAAGTGCTAAACTATAGTTAATATTTAGTTATAAATTTGTAAATGAAACAACTTAGATCAATTGAAATGTCACAAATTTTATTTAGTAATAGTTATGCTCCTAAAACATAACTTGAAGGGAATCTATAGCTATTGCATTTCCATTATGTTTTTCCAATGACTTTAGTTTGTGAGGACAGTGATGACATCAATGTTTTTTCACTTAGTAGATAATCAATGTTTCCTAGATTATAGAATAGATTTTAAACTCTATCCTTTTATTAAAAAAGGAAAACAAAAGCCTCCACAGATAACTTTTAATACACAAGTAGAAATGAGTGGGCCTGGCTGGTCCCATCCAGCAGACAAAGCCAGTAGAATGCTGATGATATAGAGCATGCCTCTCTGCATGACCTAGCCAAAGGAAGAGTGATGTTGAACAGGAAATAAAAAGATCTGCATAGTTTCCCCCAGATGTGATTTGCTAGCTGTAGGAGTCTTGTTGAATTTTACTTAGTCTATTCACTTAGGAAAATTTTTTCCTACAAGCTTCACTTAAAAATTAACAAGATAAATTTTATTATTGTTATTTTTATAGATGGAGTCTCATTATGTTGCCCAGGCTGGTCTGGAACTCCTGACCTCAAAAGACTCTCCTGCCTTGGCCTCCCAAAGTGCTGAGATTATAGGTGTGAGCTATACTGTGCCCTGCCATATCTTTTTTTTTTTTTTTAATTTGTGTATAAGCATTACCAGGTTTCAGAACAAGAATAAACTGTGGACCCAGAAGAGAGGCAACGCTGTGTGGTGCTCAGACTGCAGGTTTCTGCAGACCTCTCTTAGGAACCCAATGAAGGTGGTTTCAGGAAGGCTGAGATTCCCCTCTAACCATCCCTGCCAGGCAGAAAGGAGGCACAGACCAGAAAGACACAGATACCCAGGGATACCCGAAAGTGGAGGTTCCAGGCCTGGAGGAACCAGGCGGGAACGCGCCCATGATGGCTCCAGACACAACAAAGGGTATCCAAGTGCAGGGCTCCCGGCAGGCAGGCACCGCTGGCCTGCTGATCACCAGCTGGCTTTAGTAAAGTACAGGCAGTGACGCTATGGGTTGTGATTCACCCTCGAAGAACTGTGCTTGCAGCTCCCAACTGATCCAGCATGGAGCACAGTGCCTGTTACCAACTCCGGCAAGATAAGGATGATAGCGCCCTGCAACTTCTCACCAAGTTTATTTCCCACCTCCACCTTACTGCCTTTCCTTTAATGCTCAGGGATTTTAGTTCTGGATTGTTATATTTAAAATAGTATTATTTTGATACTAGGTAAATTTTTCCCCCAAGAATTGTAACTGTTAGTGTATTTTGTGCAACGGTGATTACCACAATCCTTGGACTTCATTCAGTGATTACCTGGATTCAGGACTCGATATAACTGTTTTTTTTTTTTTTTTTTTTTTTTTTTATCACATATTTAACTTGTTCACAATGCCTGGCACAGAGTAAGTCCCCAGCTGAAAGCTCTCTCTGCTAACTGATCTTGCAGAATACTCATTTTTTTCTGGCCTGTATGTTACAAATGCATTTCCGAGTTATTTGTTGGTCATTCAGTTCTGTTTTTGTGGTTGTTTTCCACAGAGGATTTTCCATGTTGACGTGATTAAGTTGGCTTTTAGATTTTGTACTTTACCCAGAAGAGCCTACTCCAATCTAAAATTGTAAAATAAATAAATTCCAAACATGCTGTCTTCTAAAACCTGTATAATTTTATTAATTTTTAAACATTTTAATCATGGTCTCCTGGACTCCTTTTTTCTTTTCTTTTTTCCTCCTCCTCCTCCTCTTCCTCCTCCTGCTTTTTCTTCTTCTACTCTTTCATTTGTTGTTGTTGCTGCTGCTGCTGTTCTACAGAGAGAGGGCATCTCTGAACAAGACCGCTGAAGCTGAGAGCTGGAAGGGGCTGAGTGTCTTCTAGTCTCTCCCAGGTGGGAAAAGCTATGCTGATGTACAAGAGGACAGGTTGGTCACTGTGGACTTAGCTGACTCCAGGTACCACGTTCAGTGATCTTCGTCTTGAATATTAACTGCCTTGCTCCTTTGGAGATGTGGCTTCTTTCTCTCTATAGATTGCATGGATTTTATACTTCTTCCCATTTTTGTTTATGTAGACATCATCATGCAAGTCCTTACATGGGCTCTAGATGTTAGGAAAATGAGAAGGCGTTTGCATCTGGGAAAAATGAAGCCTAAATCCTAGACCATCTGGGGGCTGGCAGTCCGTCTCCTTCGCAGAGCCCGAGACTGAGTGCTGGGGAGTTACCTGGGACATCACTCCTCCCCCACAAGTCTGTCCTTCCTAAGCTCCCAATCCAATACTCCTAAGAGTAAGCCCGACTCTTTCTTGCCTGTGAACAGGAAGCCAGTTGTTCAGTTTCAGGTGGATTTCTGCATTTCCGTTTTGAAGAGAGGTTCCCAGTCTTCTGAGAAAGGACAGGCAGCTGAGGAATAGCGCTTGTCCCAGCCCTGCCCCAGGACACAGTATGAATAAGACAAAGGTAACTTCTGAAGCCTAACTGGATCCTACATTTAGTGACTGCAATAAGCTAACCAGGTCTATTTCAGAACAGCAACCAACAGCAGGAATGCCAGGCTCCTGGTGTGGTCTCCAGCTCTTTCCTGCATCTCTCCAAAGACGCTCACGTTTACCTTATCTCAGCAGGCACAAGAGTGTGTGTGTGTGTGTGTGTGCGCGCAGGCTAAGGGAGGAGAGGCAGAGAGGAGTAGCTCTATTCTGTCCCATGCATAGAAATTTAGAGAAATGGAAAGATGATGGATGAAGGATGAATACATGGATTATTACAAAACTTTTATTTGTTCTTTACCTATTTGCCAAAAGATTAAGGTGATGTATGGATTAGCATTCACAACTTAATAAAGCAAAAGAGGTATCATTTGCCACAAATAAAAAGTAAATGTAAAAGCAAATATACCAGGAAGTTTGGCCTTGGCTTCAATCCCCTTTCTACTGCTAGTGGGGCTTGTATTGGAGATGTTAAGCAAAACAGATGAGATTTTT
The DNA here is from genome assembly GCF_002776525.5 of Piliocolobus tephrosceles. Lineage (NCBI taxonomy): Eukaryota > Metazoa > Chordata > Mammalia > Primates > Cercopithecidae > Piliocolobus > Piliocolobus tephrosceles. Next base: position 3,605,077 of record NC_045437.1, read on the forward strand.
TCATCCTAGAGTTACTCAGGTTTTCGCATTGGGTAAAGGGCTTTCTCTTACTATTTCAGAGCTGGGTTAAAAAAAAGACATTGGGATACATCGTTGTCTTATTGTAACAAAAGACAGCAATGCCAAATGTTTCCTCAAAACATTATTTTCTCCCAGAAGCAAACTCAAGAAAGACTTTGTCATATGGTCTCGGTTTAATGCGACAAGATGATCAAGTAATATTTTACAAAAGATATGAAGCTATTGTTTGACCTTGACATTTTGAGATTTTTATAATAAACATGCAAAAAATAAGAGGCATAGGTGATGGGATTTTGTCTTCTGATAACTTTATACTGTAACTAGAATTAAAAAAAATGAAGATAAATAGCTAATATGCCCATTAAGTCATCTGTCTAAAACATCAATTTTCTCTACTTAACAATTTTCTTTACTTGACAGTCCCTAGATCCTAATTGACTCCTGTTCAAATTTTTGTGATTAGTAAATGTTATGCACTGAATTTTATGTTCCCCCAGATTTAATATGTTGAAGCCCTAACCTCCTGTACGGCTATATAGAGAGATAAGACCTCCAAGGAAGTAGTTAAGGTTGAATGAGGTCATAAGTAATTAAGGTTAAATGTTCTGATCTTATAAGAACACCAGTCCCATCAGATTAGGTGAGATCCTGATAAGAAGGGACCCCAGAGAGCTCCCTCTCTCTGCACATACACACCGAGGTGATGACAGATGGAGAAGATGGCTATCTGCAAGACAAAAGGAGGGAACTCGTCAACACCCATACTCTGGTGATACATTGATCTTGGACTTTTAGCCTCCAGAAATGTGAGAAAATAAATTTCTGTGGTTTCAGCCACCCAGTTGATGGTATTTTGTTATGGCAACTTGAGTAGCGTAATGCACCAAATGAATAGATCATGATTTATAGATCTTGTTTCTCCTCCATCTTCCCCACTAGAATGTAAGATTATTATGGACAGAGATTTCTCTCTTCTTCGCCAACTGATGTATCCTCTGTGTTAAGAATGCGGCTTGCACCTGATTATACTCCACAAGTGTCTGTTAAATGAACAACAGAGCTGCAACGGAATCCTCTTCGAACTGCGCTCATTTTGCTCCTCTCTTTCTCTGACACCCTCCCTTCTAACTTGCACCCCAGCATGCCTCTGTTGCTAAAGGAAGCTGTTTCTTAAGTTTCTGCAATGCACTGATGTTCAGCCTAGTTTTCAGTGCTATTTATATTAGATTACTGTTGTTAAGTATGTCCTGGTCAGTACCACCGCATTTCAGCTAGAAGTGGGAATCCATTCTTAGACACATATTTGTTATATTTTATACATTCCTTGAAAAGCCAGCAATGATGAGGTGTGTTTTGGAATTTGGCTCTGCCACTTAGTACATGCCCCACAAGTTAAGCTACTTAATGTCAGCACCATTTCTCGTCTAAAAGTGAAGATGGGACCTCCTTGGCCACAGCATGGCTGAAAGGGTTAAACAATATGTCAAATGTGCAACCTGCAGTTATGCACAAGGAGTGAGGCCACTAGAGTCACAAAATGCCACTTTCTTGTGAGCCTCACCTTCCTTTCCCATCATTTCTTTAACTTCTCTTAAGAAGTTGCCTGTTTCCAGTCTCTACGTTGAACTTTAGTAAGTTGAGTACTTTGGGTTTAACCTGGTTAGCAATTTATACACCAAAAACATCACAATGCCTTGCACATGTTGCTGGAACGTCCAAAGTGAATATTACCACCAGAAAATAATTTATGTATGAAAAACATTTAACAAATTATAACAAATTATAAACATTTAACAAATTATAAAATACCAACAAATTATTTGGTGCAATTTATACACCAAAAACATCACAATGCTTTGCACATGTTGCTGGAACGTCCAAAGTGAATATTACCACCAGAAAATAATTTATGTATGAAAAACATTTAACAAATTATATCGGATGAAATAATGATACTTCTGTAACTTTATTACACTGTGTGAACACTTTGTAAAGTTACACACAGTGAACACTTTATTTGTGGTTGGCACTATGCTTGGTTCAGGGGTGCAAAATTAAGGCAAAACCAAAACCACAGCCCCCACTGCAAGCGCTAGTGACAGAGTGTGACTATTTATTCCCGCCAAATGTCAAGTGGAATTTTCATCCCCACTGTTGAAGGTGGAGCCTGAGCGGAAGTATATGGATCATGGCGGTTGATCCTTCATGAATGGTTTGGGCCATCCCTTTGGTGATAATTGAGTTCTCACTTGGAGTTCACAAAAGATCTGGATATTGAAAAGTGTGTGGCACCTCTGCCTCACTGTTTCTTGCTCCTGCCTTTGACATGTGACCTGCCTACTCCCACTTTGCCTCCCGTCATGACTTGAAGATTCCTGAGGCTCTGCAGAAACAGATACCAGCACTATACTTCCTGTACAACCTGCACAACCATGAGCCAACTAAACTCTTTTCTTATCAATTACCCATCCTCAGGTATTTCTTTATAGCAATGCAAGAATGCCCTAAACCAGCATGAAAGTGGGTGGGAGGGTTGGAGAATGTTTTTTGACTCCATTTTGCCCTTTCTTCATCATTCATGCTGCTTCCAGCAACATTTTGCTTCTCAGAGTACAAATTTAAAAGCAAACAAACCAGCAAAGGAATAGTTTGTATTTACTATTCCTTTTTTTGGTGTGTTAACTTTCAAAACAACCGTTTGTAGCTTCAGTATGAGGGAAACCACGGATGGAATTTTCCCATAGTGATCCACAGAAGGAAATGACCAGGATAACCTCTCCACCAGGTCCTGCCTCGCTGAAGGACCCTTAGCCAACCCAAGAGGGTCACATGGAGAGGAAGGGCGGTCCTCCATAGACCACTGTGACTGGCCATGCTGAAAGCACTTGGGCAAGGAAGTCGTCTGTCAACCACTTCAGCAAGAACACTCTGGGGACAGATGACAGCCATACAAGGAACTGCTCTTCTCGACACACAAAATAAGGCAGGAGTGGCATAGAGGAGATGCTTCAGTACCTACAGTCCAGCACTCAGTAGGACTGTGCAGAAGAGAGCTCAACCGGAAAGAGGTGCACCTGCAGGCAGAGGCCTGCCATGTCGCAGTCAACTACAGCACCAAAGTGATGGCAAACACTTAGGGGGTAGCCAGCCACATGCTACAGTGTGCACACCCCTGAGCAGTGGGAGCCGATGGGGTTGGCCCTGGAGATGGAGACACTGGAAGAACTTTTGCCCTGTCGTGAGACCAACTCTTAGACAGCAACTGGAACTTCACAAAGCTGTGTCTAGACCTATGCTACAGACTGAAGTCTCTATCGCAGTTCCCATGAGCGATGAATTGGCGGCATCTCAACAGACAGCTTTGCTTTCCTACTCTAATAATGATCTGTATGATGGTGATAATGGTCATTTCTTTAGAGAGCCCGTGTGTTTTTTTTTATTGAGGGCTTGTCAGTGTTCTTTACTTGAATTGACACCATATGGTCATCCAAGTGCTGTGATCTACCAGAATTATCTTTCTGTTGCCACAGGTCTGCAGCTATTGATTTTCCAGCTAGGTTGATGAGAGCGGTCCAATGTGCAAAATATATTTTAGTGCCTTCACAAACATGTATTATTGTTTTCTATTTGGCAATGACTTAGAAGTTCAGGGCAGGTACACAAGGTTACTCTCCTTGTAAATTTAGAGAAGACTCAAGAATTTGTGCCCAAACCCAATGGTAGTAGCTCAGTGTGGTATTCAGGGGGGTTGGGTTTCAGTGTGTCTGTGGCTGAGGTGGTGGGCATGGCTTAAAGATCTCACAAGATGTGCCAGAGTGCTTAGGACACAGTGGAGCTGAAAAGAGGTAACTGTTATGATTGATGGCCATTTGGGGATGAGACCTACCTAGTGAAGCTTCCTTGGACATGCAGCATAACTTCTCTTTTATGAATGTGTCTCACCCACGGCTGTGGCTTCAAAACTGGACTTCCTGTAGATATACCCATCTGAAGGTGTTATGATTTTGGAGTGTGTTTTCTAAAGTCGTACTAACCACATACGTATAAATAATAACTGCAACAAGACAGCTGTTGACCCCTCTTCTTTGTCATGTTGACATTTACTATCTCATGGAAACACCGTGGGAAAAGTACTCTTATTGTCCCAGTTGTTCAGATAATAAAATGAAGGGTCATCTAGGTAATTGATGGCAAATACAAAAGTAGCCTTGTGCACTTCTCTTCATCATAATCAGAGCAAAGAGGGCTGTGAAGTCAGAGGATGGGGCCAGGCATTTTGTTGGTACCTCTGAAGAAAAGTCTGCATATGGCCATGCTGAAATCAAAGCAGTGAAGAGAGAGGCTGGAATATGACTATGGCATTTCTGCCTCTGGCTCTTCCAAGTTCTTGAATTTGCCCCACTGAGGTCTTGGCAGCCCATGATGCATGAACTACTGCCTATTTGAAAATAGAGCAGTATCTAAATACAGAGAGAGTAAATCAAACGGGGGTAATTTCTGCTCCAGCCAGGAGGTAGGACAGGGCTCCTTGACTATGAGTTTGGTTCTTTGTGATATTCTGACCTATGTTAAGAGGCATAAAATAAAGTTCAAAGAGCATTCTTGACACATTCCTCGTGTCTCCTTCATTATGGTTCTCTGAATTTCAACAACTTGGTATGTAGACTTCATCTTCCATTTGACGTTAAAGATACCATGAGTGAGGGTGACATCGCCCACCTCTGGTAAGAAGAATGCATGCCTGGAAGTGAAATGCAAGGGCGTGGGATACCCGTGAACCAAACCAAGCTCTGTTAAAACCGAACCGGGGAGACTGAAGAGTAGTGAGGAGCAAAAAGTCTAAGATGACGAAAAGGAGATGAAAGGTGCTGGAGAAATCAGGTCATGTCTTCAACAGATTTGTACTGTGTTTAATAAAATAAGTCAAGTTTACTGTAAATAGGATGAGGAGGGCTGCTCAGTGGAACAGAGGTCCAGCGCTTTGCCCTGAGCTCTGCACAAGCAAGAAACCTGCTGTCAGAGAGACACTGAGCATGGAACCGAAGAATGCGCCCCTGGTGGCCTCCGCAGGCTCCTCGGATGGTTACGGGCTTGCTTCTAGACAGCGTGGCTCTGCTGGTAGAGATTTGGAATCACTCAGGGGCACAGAGGAATGTTTCTGTGCAAACTGTGAGTGGGTTGAGTGTGGACAACCCTTTGCAGCAAGGCCCATGCCTCGCATTTGACACACCAGCGCAGTTACTGATGAGAAAAAATGGTTTTGACAAGTTCAAGATCCTTCCAAACCAGTCTCCTCCCCAGGCCTGAGGCATGTGGTATGAGAAGGGGGACGCAGACACTGACAGGGCCAAGATAACATAAAGCAGTTCCCTTCCTGGACCATCAATCTCCATAAGAAGCTGGGAGAGTGGACACGTTCACTGCATTTCGTCATAGTACTGTTTCTTTCTTTCTTTCTTTCTTTCTTTCTTTTTAATCCCCTGTTAGTTGTATGATTAAGGTACTTTCGCCTCACCTTAGGACCTCTCAACAACCAGTATGTTGCCTTAAAATGAATTCAGCTTCAAAACATTTGACCTATGAATATCCTCATCATTTAACCTGTTTTACAAAGACCATCCTAATTCAATTGTACATTACCCCGGGCCGCCTTCTAGGAAACGCTCGTGGTACACATAGGAGGAGAAAGACAAAAGTCTGATGACACCAGATACAATCCTTCTTAAATATTTATTATTGACCTTCATTTCATAGTAAAGAATAAATTGCTGGTAATTATGTAAGTGGAAAGGAGAAACTAGTCTACATCCATACATAAATAAGGACTGAGTGCACTAAAATATCTGTTATGTTGATGTATGTTTCATAGTTCACTCTGCCTTCTACAAGACAATGTTTAAAAACACTAAGCATGCCAACAGGCATACAGCAGGCACTTAGCAAACCTATTGTTGATTTTGGCACTTAACAGCCTGGGTTGATTTTGAATAATTAATGATGCTTAATAGTGAATTTCTTTTGGATTACTTTCTTAGCAAACAAAAATGCATTTTAATTGTGGTATCTTGCTGCTAAAAATAAGATATAAATTCCCATGAATAGGCAATCATTTCTTCGATCGCTTGTAGAGAAAACATCTTATTAATTGCTGCATTCAAGCTCAATATCATTTACCAGTGGCCAGATATACCCAGTCATTTCAACACTAAGGAAACAAATAAGTCACCTCTGACAATTTATAAACCTTTACTCATGGATTTTCTAAACTCCTTTCTTGTTTTTCTATCTGTTAAAGTTTTCTTCAGCAGAAATGTTTTTCTCTACAAATCATCTTGTTAGAGGATGACTGGCCCCTCCACACAGCGAGAACCAGCAGGGAAGCCAGGTGTTCGAGGGACCCTGATGGATGAGAAGAGCTGTTATCCTTCTCAGCAGCCCCAGGAGAAAAATGGATGACTTGGCTTTCTGGAGGCTTGAAGGATAAGGAAACCTGTGAGCTCTATGGGAACATAGGATTTTGAGAGCTCAACCCCAATTAGGGAGGTGACTTAAGCCAACCAGCAATAATAAACAACAAATTGTGAAAAATAAAATAATATCACAAAGTCATTGGAAAACAAGGAAGACATTTTTCCCTTTATGATTTAAGTATTCGGAAACTGAGAGATCCATTAGAGAAGATCGCAAAGAGTCAATCTAAGCCACCATATTTTCTTGAGTTATGTTATGTAATCACTGTGAATATTGATGATCTACATTTCCATTTGATTTTCAGCATTTGCTTTTCTGTGATTTTTTTCTCTGATCATCTGAGCCAGCAAAATGAAAACAGACAGCAATAGGCTTAAGTTATATTTTCCTCACACATATCACATGGAGATCCCTGTGATAATGTGAAGGGGAGATTGAAAATTGATTGAAAAAATATTAAGAAAAATACCACATCTGCACAAAACCCTTTAAAAAGCCAAACATTTCCCCAAGACCCTATAATTGAAAAATAAAGTAAAGAAAGTCATCTGTCATGATGGTTTTAAAGATGAAATACTTGCGACCTCATTCCAACCTTGGTCGGCAGAAGTGTGTTCCTCCAACAGAAGCCAGGGGAGACCAAAAAATAACCACCTTAGCTTCCTAAAGTGTAGCTTCTAGTTTATGAAAGCTCATTTTGTCTTCATCAACTTCAACACGTGCGTCTTTAAAAAAGATCAAAACACACGTACTGTCTGTAGCTGGAATTCTTGACTGGCTTAAAAATTTAAATTGAAGGGGCAATGCCGTCTGGGTTTTATTAAAGTCCAGGATACACACATTCCTCCTGTCCTGGGAATTGGTCAAAAAAGGCAAGTGATAGGCAAACAGAGAGCTCTCACCTCATTTATAATGGAGAAATACTTGATTGTAGAGCCATGTTTCAAAATGTACAAGTTCGAACTTGCACCTGACGAAGACCGGGCTTACAGTGGGGTGAAGCGCACGAGCGTGCCAGCATCAGCATTGACCCAAGCCAGGGTCGTGTGTTCGACATTGTGGCAAATTGGATACACAGGGTGTGTATTCATTTTTATCTGGCCATGAAGTTTTGGTTTATAGGCATGTCAGGGAGCAGTAATCTGATGACCCCTCAGTGTTTTGGAGCCTTTAACCAGGGTCTTAACTCTGATGAGATTTTCGGATGTCAGCAAAGGGGAGACAGAGGTAAAGTGAAAAAATTCCACTGTGTAAAAATGGTAAATATTTTCTAAAAATCATCTCTGAAGGCAAAAGACTCATCTCCAATGACTGGATTTGTCATGCGAGTGTAGACACGGCTAAAGAGAACACCAGCAGAAAATGTAGATAAAAAATTGGCCTCATTGATTGCTTTTGCAGTTACTTAATCAAAATTACTAGAGTCAATTTTCTTAAAACACACTGTGTGAAGTTGATCACCTCTTTTCTATTTTGAAAATGTTCATGAACTCAAACGCTGGATTTGGTCTGACAGGACCTAAGGTTGTCTGAGAAACAACGCTGCATATATTTCTCCTTCCCCAGCTGCTAGGTGAAACCTTGATAACAAACGATAATGGTTGTGGGGTAATGGATCACCTCCAGGGCCCCCGGGCCCTGCCAGCATAACGCCTGCGTTCACTCTGTTTGCAACACTTCCTCTCTCCCTTCTCTACCTGTTATTTATTCTACCTGATATATCTTCCTAGATTAGCATAATGAACACCCGGTCAATTTCGAGGAGGCTTGTGGAGGAGAGAAGGATCCCAATGATGTTAGGCTGGCTGTTTTGGCAGCACACAGTTTGGGTTCTAAAATGCAGAGGCTGACGTGTTCTTCATTCTCTTACGTTCTTTCATAAGACTGGCCATTGTGCAACTTTTATTCTACTTCGTAGCTGCACCCTGCATTGTTCTGGCACTCTGGTTGTTACTTGCAGAAGTGAAAATGAGTATGGCCAGACCAAAATACAACCCCACTGCCAGAAGACACACATCATCCATGTGGTGGGACTCAGCTGCGGCACCACTGCAAATGAAGGGCAGTGCATGTAGACTCCATGACCTGGACGTGATGCATATTGGAATATACAAGCATGCAAGCACATAGCTTCTCTATTTGTCTGAGTAATCATACTCTATGTTTGCTCATTTTCAGTTAATAAAAATTCACATTGTTAAATTGTATTCATAAGTAAGTCTCATTTGATGCATCTCTCAGGAGAACCCAGTTAAGGTTTTAAACTCAGATTTTCCAATTTTTCTTTAAAATTTAATGCTGATTAAGCATATGTGTAATACCACATGAATGCAAAAATACACCATCTTTCCCTTTTGTCTCCCATTTTCCTTCCTCCTGACTTCCATAGGTAGCAATCAATGTCACCTATTATCAAACTAATGTATCTTTATCAGTCGCCTATATTATGTAGCAAGTCATCATAAACGTCACTATCTCACTGTTTCTGCAGGTCTAGGGATGGCTTTGCCAGGTTGTCTGCTAAGGTCTCACAACACTGACATCCAAATGCTGGCTGGACCATGTCCTTATCTGGAGACTTAATGGGGGTAGGACCCACTTCCAAGCCCCACAGGTTACTGGCACGATTCATTTTCTTTTTATTACAGAATTCATGGCACCTTGACTCTTCAAAGTCAGCAAAGGAGACAGTCTCGGCTGCTTTAAATTTCTTTCTTCTAAACCTGCTTTTAAAGGACTAACCAGAAGAGGCCAGGTCCACCTAGGTGAATACAGTTTGATGAACTTGAAGTCAATGCATTGGAGATCTGTTTTAATCTCTTGGAGCTGCTGTAACAAAACACCTTAGACGAGGTAATTTCCAAAGAAGACACATTTGTTTCTCACAGTTCTGGAGGCTGGGAGGTCCAAGACCAAGGCACTGGCAGGTTTAGTGTCTGGTGAGGGCCTCCTCACTGATGGTGCTGTCTAAGTGCCTCCACAGGGCACAAAAGATCAAAGGCCCCGGCAGCTCATTCAAGCTTCCTTTCTAACAGCGTTCGTTAGTTAATCCCATTCACCAGGCAGAGCCCTGGTGACTCAATCACGTCTCTAAAGATGCCACCACTAGAATCCCACCACGACGGGGATTGAGTTTCCACATGGATTTTGCAGGGTTTCAAATGTTCAAACCACAGTAGGACCTTGATTATATCTGCAAAATCCTCCACTTTTGCCGTATAATGTAACAAAATCACAGCAGTGATAGCCGGGCATCTTTGCCATATTGGATTTGTTAGAAGCACGTTGCAGAACCCATGCTCGTGCAGAGGAAGAAATTGCAAAATATCCTGGAGGCTGCTTGCCAAACATCCTTCTGTATTTTACATGCACTTATAAAATCAAAATGTATATGTCTTAACGTATAGGTCCCCACGGTGACAGTGCCCTAACAATTGTCATTGCTGTCCACAGAACACAATGCTTTATCCTGAAACCCACAACAAGCCTTTGCCTAAAGACTGTGGAGCCCAGTGCAGTAGACCTGAAGGAGGGCAACTGACAGGAATCAGGGGCTGGACATCCAAGCTCCACTGATGTTTGGTTGTGACCACTGTGAGATTCATTCCTCTGTCTTATAACACCTGGCAGGACTGAGTCCTAGGTTTTAGAGGTAACATCCTTAACAATACACCTTGTCTCAGCTGTTCCCTTCCCTGTCTCATTTCCACAGTCCTCTCCTGGGCCTTCCTGAGGTCACTTCCCAAATTAAGCACCTGCCCTTGGGTTCCTGACTCAGCTCTGGACCTGAGGAGCCCACATAACACAGGTGTTGTTACCTTTACAAACAGGGTCTTGGGAAGCGCACCCTCAGCATGGGTGTAGGAACTAGAGCTACTCTAACAATGTACCATGGAGGGGCAGCTTAACAGAAATTTATCGTCTCACAGGTCTGGAGGCTGGAAGTTGGAGGTCAAGGTGTCTGCAGGCTTGGTTCCTTCTGAGGCTGTGAGATAGATTCTGTTCCATGTCTTTCCCCCAGCTTCTGGGGTTTTGCTGACAATCTTTGGTGATTTTTAGCTTGTAGAAGCATCACTGCAATCTCTGCCTTCATTCTGACATCGCATTCTGTGTGTGTGTGTGTGTGTGTGTGTGTGTGTGTGTGTAAGTGCATGTCCAAATGTCCCCCTTTTAAAAGGACAAAGAAGCATCTTTAATAAAGCTTGTGCATAGAACAAATGATTTATTAAAGAAGCTTCTTTGTCCTTATAAAAAGTCATAGTGTTCAATAGCACAATAAGGCAACTACAGTTAAATAATTTATTATATATTTTCAAAAAGCTAGAAGAGAGGATTTTGAATGTTCTCTTCACAATGAAATAATGAAGATTTAAGGCAGTGGATGTCCTAATTGCCCTGATTTGATCTTTACACATTGTGTGCTTGTATCAAAATCTCATGGGCACCCAGAGTTACTGTAACTTTACCATATTTGTTTATTAGTTATAAAAATGTTGGATGAAATCTTTAGGGTTTTCTACATATAAAATTATGTCATCAACAAAAAGTGACAATTTCATTAATTTGTTTATTCTTTGGATGACTTTTATTTATATTTATTTATTTCTTTTGCCTAATTGGCAAAAGACTCTGGCAAAGACTTCCAGTATTACGTTAAATAGAGGTGGTAGATTTTGTTTGAGATCTTAGAGAAAAGAGTTGCAATGTTTTACCATCGAATGTAATGTTCTCTGTGAGGTTATCACTTTTCACATATACCTTTTAACACATACCTTTATCATGTTGAGATACATTCTTTCTATACTTAATTCATTGAGTGTTTTTCTAACGAAATGATGTTGAATTTTATCTAATTCTTTTTCTGTACCTAATGAGATTATCGTAATTTTTGTCTTAAATCCTCTTAATGATTTGCATAATTTGAACCATCCTTGCATCTCAGGAGTAAATTCCACTGAATCACCACTAATGACCCTTTTGCTGTGTTATTGAACTTGGCTTGCTGGTATTTTGTTGAAGACTTTTTGCATCTATGTTAATAAAGGATATTAACCTACAGCTTTTCTTTCCTTGTGTTGTCTTTTACTGTTTTGATGTCAGCGTAATGTGGGCCTCATACAAATGTTTGGAAGTATCGCCTCCTTTGTGACTTTTTGGAAGCTTCTGATGGATTGGAGTTAGTTCTTTAAATATCTGATACAATTCAACATAAAGCCATCAAAGCCTGGACTTTTTTGTTTGTTTGTTTGTTTGTTTGTTTGTTTGTTTTAGATGGAGTCTCCCTCTGTTGCCCAGGCTGGAGTGCAATGGTATGATCTCACTCACTGCAAACTTCGCCTCCCAAGTTCAAGTGATTCTCCTGCCTCAGCCTCCCGAGTAGCTGGGACTATTCCCAGCCACCATTTCCAGTTAATTTTTGTATTTATAGTAGACACGGTGTTTCACCATGTTAACCGGAATGGTCTCGATCTCCTGACCTCGTGATCTGCCTGCCTTAGCCTCCCAAAGTGCTGAGATTACAGGCATGAGCCACCTCGAAAGCCTGGGCTTTCTTTTACATGGAATACTTATTATTGATTTAATCTCCTTACTAGCTATTGGTCTCTTCAGATTTTTTATTTTTAATTATTCACTCTTGATAGGTTATATGTTTCTAGGAATTTATTCATTTGTTCTAGATTATCCAATTTTTTGACATATACATAACTGCTCCTAATAGTCTCGTGATTTTTTGTAGTTCACTGGTATCAGTCATAATGTCTCTTCTTTCATTTTTTAAATTTTATTTGAGTCTTCTCTCTTTTTTTCTTAGTCTAGCTAAAGGTTTGTCAATGTTGCTTATCTTTTAAAAAACAATTTTTGTTCTTATTGATCTTTTCTATCATTTTCTTCTAGCCTTTATTTCACTTATTTTTACTTGGATCTTTATTACTTCTTTCATTCTGCTGACACTGGGCTTAGTTTGTTCTTCGTTTCTCATTTCTTTGAAGTCTTGTTTATTTGAGATATTTCTTTTTTTATATAGTTGTTTATTGCTATAAATGTTCCTCTTAAAACAGTTTTGCTACATCTCATAAGTTTTGGTATGTGTGTTTTCATTTTCATTTGTCTCATGATATTTTTACATTTTCTTTTTAATCTCTTTTGACTTATTGATTGTGCAGGCACAAGTTGTTTAATTTCTATGTACTTGTTAATTTTCTGAATTTTTCTGTTACTGATTTCTTGTTTCACAACATTGTTGTCAGAAAAGATCATTGATATGATTTCAATCTTCTTAAATCTGCTAAGACTGGTTTTCTGGCTTAACACATGATCTATCCTAGAAACTGTACTTGGTGTATGCCTATTATTATATTCCGTTATTGTTGGATAGAATATTCCATGTGTGTCTCTTAAGTCAATTTGGCCTAAAGTGTTGTTCAAGTTCAGTGTTTCCTTGTTAGTTTTCTGTCTGGATGATCTGTTCATTAGAGAGAGTGTGCCATTGAAGTCTCCTACTGTTGTATTGCTCTCTACCTTCAGACCTTTCCATATTTGCTTTATATATCCCATATAGGGTGCATATTGATTTATAATTATAAGAGCCTCTTGATAAATTGACACCATTATCTTTATATAATTTCCTTCTTTACCTCTTTTTATGGTTTTTGACTTGAAGTCTCTTTTATTTGGTATAAATATAGCCACACTTACACTCTTTCGATTTCCATTTCTGTGAAATCATTTTTCATCTCCTCACTTTTAGCCTCTGTGTATCCTGAAAAGCAAAGTGAGTATCTTGTAAGGAGTATATAGCTGGGTCTTTTTCTTCCATTCTGTTACTATATGTCTTTTTATTGGATAATTGAATCCATTTGCATTTAAGATAATTATTAATAGGTCAGAAATTTCTACTGTCATTTTTTGTACATATTTTGTCTTTCTCCCACTCTTGCTGTTTTTCATTGGGTTTGATGATTTTCTATAGTGGTATGTTTCCGTTCTTTCTATTATATTTGTATGTGTATGTGTGTCTGTGTGTGTGTGCACATATGCATGCGCCTACTATACATTTTTGCTTTGTGGTTATCGTAAGGCTACATAGAACATATTACAGCAGTCAATTTCAAGCTGATTATTGTGTTTGCATACAATTCTATACTTTTATTTCACCCTTATTTTACTTTTTTTTTTTTTTTTTTCTTGAGACAGAGTCTCGCTCTCTCTTCCAGTGTAGTGGACAGATTTCAGCTTACTGCAACCTCCACCTCCCAGGTTCAAGCGATTCTCCTGCCTCAGCCTGTTGAGTAACTGGGATTACAGGCATGCACCACCATGCCCAGCTAACTTTTTGTATTTTTAGTAGAGATAGGATTTCACCATACTGCCCAGGTTGGTCTCAAACTCCTGACCTCAGGTGATCTGCCCGCCTCAGCCTCCCAAAATGCTGGGATTACAAGTGTGAGCCACTGCACCTGGCCCTTATATAACTCTTTGATACCAGAATTTACATCCCTTTCTAGTATGTGTTTCCTGATTATTTCAGCTATAGGTGTTGTTAGTAGTTCTGTAATTTAACCCTTGTACTAGAACTAAAATTGCTTTATACACCACTATTGCAGTCCTAGAGTTTTCTGAATATGGCTCTCTATTACCTATATCATGAAGTTTTGTGCTTTTGTAGCTTTTAGGATATTAATTAGTGGCTTTGTTTTTCAGTTTAAGAAAACTCCCTTTCAGCAGTTTCTGTAAGGCAAATCTAATCTATAAACTTCCTTACCTTGTTTGTCTGCCGAAGTTTCTATTTCTCTCTCATTTTGGAAATACAGCATTGCAAGATGAAGTATTCTTGGTTGGTCATTTTTTTTTTTTTCATCACTTTGTATATATCACCCCTCTCCCTCCTGGCCTGCAGGGTTTCTGTTGAGAAATCACCTGACAGTCATATGGAGACTCCTTTATATGTAATATGTTCCTTATCTCTTACGACTCTCAGAATTTTTTTCTTTGTCATTGATTTTGGATAGTTTCCGGTGAACTCTTCTTTGAGTTAAATTTTACTGGAGATCTCTGCACTTCCTGTACCTGGATGTTGGCATCTTTCCTCAGATTAGGAAGATTTTCAACCATTAACATTTTAAATATACTTTCTGACTCTTTTCCACTACCTTCTTCTTAAATTTCTATCATGTGCCCATTAGTTCTCTTGATGGTGTCCCATAATTCTCATAGGCTTTCTTCATGCTTTTTATTTGTCTACTTTTTGTTCTTCTGATTGGATAATGTTAAAGATCCTGTCCTCTAGCCAACTGAATTCTTCTTTAGCTTTATGAAGCTGGCTGTTGAAGCTTTCTTTTGCAATTTTCAGTTCAGTCATTGTATTCATCATTCCTAGGACTTGTATTGTTTATTGTTTCTATTCATTCATTAAACTTTTTATTTTGTTTATGCATTGTTTTCCAAATTTCCTTTAGTTTTATTATTTTGTGTTCATTGTTGGAGCTTAGTTACTTTCTTCTGGAAGTATCATGATTCTGAGTCTTTATAATCCTTGTATCTTTGTGCTAGTTTCTGCCCATTTGAGAAGACAGCCACATTTTCCAACTTTTATAGGTGTTCTTCATCAGGGATAGGCCTTCATTACTTGGTTTAGCTGGTAATAACCCTGGACAGAGGCCAAAGCAGGAGGATTGCTTAAGCTCAGGAGTTCAAGACCAGCCTGTGCAAGATGGTGAAATCCCGTCTCTACAGAAAATTAGCTGGCTGTGGTGGTGCATGCCTGTAGTCCCAGATACTCAGGAGGCTGTGGTGGGATGATGGCTTGGGCCCAGGCGGTGGAGGTTGCAGTGAGCCAAGATGACACCATTGCATTCCAGCCTGGGTGACAGAGCCAGATCCTGTCTCAAAGATAAATAAATAAATATAAATAAAAATAAAATAACCTGGACGATGAGCTTGTTTTCAGGTTCTCTACATGGCTGGGCTGCTGCTTTGCTCTGAGTTAGGGCGGGACAGCTGGCTTGGCTCTGCTACCTGGCAAGGCCACTGGCTGAGCTCTGGAAACAGGCTGTGCTGCTGGATGGTCACTGCAATTGCCCCAGATTGAGTTGGGTCACAGGGTATATTCTCTGCCCAGGAGGTACCACTACTTAAGGTTAGCAGCTGAACAAAGTTGGAGGCAGGGCCTCAGGTTAGGTTGAGCTGCTGATTAGAATGGATGGAATTAGCTGCTATGCTCAGTAGAAAAGCACAGTTGGGCTTTTCCTTCCTGCCTGGGTGAAACATTGGGTGGGCTTTGAAGTTGCATGGTGTGCTGTACATTTCCCAGTTATAGAGCATCTTGTCCTACTTCTTTGCTAAAGCTTCCTGTGGCAGTTGTCTCTCTCCCTGGGTGGGCCCACGGGTAAGGAACAAAGCTGGTTCTGGAAACCAGCCACCTAGGGGTTCAAGCCAGGTAGCCCCTGTCTCCATTTCTGGGAGTGACCAGCTCCCCTTTGCTGTGAGTTGTGTTGTTAGCTTGTACCTCTTATTGGGCACCACTGGTGGCAGGTATAGAGAGCTACTAGCAAGATTTGCATGCTGGTCGCTGTGGGCTCTGCCTCCTTGCTTTCTTTCCTCCTGACCCAGGTGATCCATCTGCCATTTTCTCCTATGTTCCCCTTAAGGAGAGACAAGGTGGGTTTCCTGGGAAGTGCCTCAGAATGCCGGGGAAGCTAGAGGTCCTTCTCCAGGTCTGTTTTCTCTCTACAGACACAATTGTTTCTGGGGAGTCCTCTGCATGAGGCACTGTGCTGACTTGGGGGAGGGAGATAAGTGACTCACTGAAAGTGAGACTCTATTTCTCTTACCTTTTCCATGCAGATTTTTTACATTCTATAGACCATAAACTTATTCCCAAGTTTAAGTATTTTAACTAAGGTGTCTTTGTCTGTGGATAGTTGCTAGTTAAACTTTCTGTGGGGGGAAGTGAGGCCTGGCATGTCTTCTTCTGCCATCCTCCCGATGTCCTTCTTAAAAACAAACTTGTTTAAACCATATGATTTATCTGTTCAATGTTTACTTTTTAATATAAGTAGATTAATTCATGGACATGTATGTGTAACTGTCTATTAATCAACATGTATGTATCAACCCTCTATCTAGCTGTTGGTCTCTCCACGTATCTATGATCTATCCATCACTTATTCGTAAAACAATGGTTGTTAGACATTGGATACCAAGCAGCAGAGGACTGTAACTCCTGAGATACAGGAAAAAACAAGGTGGGTCTTTATTTTAGAGGGCACTTTTCAGGTAGTGATGTAAAATGAAAACATAAGCAGGATATAGTAGTTTCACTGAGCTGAGGTGAGAAAAATTAGAATTCAAGAAGACTGAGGTATTTGAAATTTGCACATCAAATCAGTAAAAAAAAAAAAAAAAAAAAAGGGAGCAACATAGAGACAGAGCCTCAGAACTCCACATGGGGTCCCCTTGAATATTCAACTGAATGTCAGCCTACAACCTGTGTGTCAGGTCAGACAGAGGCTGGACAATCAACAGCTACTGGGTAATTTGAAGGTTAACCACACAAAACTATGAACCAGACTCTGCGACACTGAGCTCCAAATAGTCAACCTGGAAAGTCCTGGTCCAAGGCTGCTAGGTGAGGTGTTTGTGTAATTTTTCTGGAGGACACCAAATTTTATTTTATAGGAGCTATATAATGGTGCCTTTCAACTAGCGATAAGGGAAAAGGTGCCTGTTTCCAGAGAGCCTCAGCACCAGAGTTTGTTGTCAAACTTTTGGGCGTTTGCCAATCTGATAGTGAGAAGAGATATCCCCTGTAGTTTTGATTTATGTTTCTCTAATTATGAGAGAAATTAATGTCTTTTCATATGATTAAGCGCTACCTGCATTTTTTTTTTACTATGATCTGCCTATTCATATGTCTAGCTTACTTTGTCACTGGAATTTTTTCTATACTTTTAGAAGTTCTTTAGGTATTAGAGGTATTAACTTGTTGTCATGATATGAGTTGCAAATTTTTTTCTAGTTTATTATTTCTTTTTTAGCATACATACATATATAATGTTTCTGCAAATCTTTTATTATATACCATTCATATAGTTTTATTTTTATTGTAAATATCTAAATGTTGAATTTAGAATGTATTCTGATATAGGATGAGATAAATGGATTCGACTTTACCTTTTCATCTGATTGCCTATCTCATTATTCTAACATCACTTATTTAAAAGTCCACTTGTTCCCGTTGATGTAAAATGCCATCTTTATCATATATTAAGTATCTGCTTTCAATTGTGTCTATTTCTGGATATTCTGTTCTGTTTCATTGGTGTGTTTAGCCATGAGCAATAATCACTCCGTTTTCATTAATATGCTAAACTGCAGTCATGCATTACTTAACGACAGGGCTGCATTCTAAGAAATGTGTTATTAGGCATTTTTTTTTTCTGTGAAAACATCGTAGAGTGCATTACAGAAACCTAGATGGTCTAGCTTACCACAGACCTAGGATATACGGTCTAACCTATCACTCCTGGGCTACAAAGCTGTGCAGCATGTGACTGTACTGAATGCTCTAGGCAGTTTTGACATGACAGTGAATATTTGTGTGTCTAGACATATTAAACATTAAAAATGCAGTAAAAACACAGTACGATAATCTTATGGGACCACGGTTGTGTATGCAGTCCATCATTGACCAAAACATTGTTATGCAGTGCATGACTGTATTTTAATACTACTGCCCTTCTACTATTAAACTTCAAATCACACTGAACTTGTAAATTAACTTGTGGAGAACTAACATTTGTGACACGGAGACATCCCGTTCAGGAATATGGTGTGATTTTAGATTGAGTCACGTTTCCTTTTTCTGTTTTTTAGTATAGTGTTTTACTGTCGACTTTTAACATAGAAGACAAAATGATCACTTTAAATATAAATGAAATCATGTATTGTCTCTGCTCAAAACCTTCAAATGATGCTTCATCTCACTCAGAACTCTGGACCCTCCCAGGGGGCTACAAGTCCCTATAGAATCCACTAGGTCTCTCTGCGACCTCTCTGCCTCTTTCCCTGACCCCCTTCTCCCTCTGTTCCTGGATGGCTTCCACGGTCTCACCTCAGAGCCTGATGTTTTGCTTCCATCTGCTCAGCATCATCCTCCCCCAGCTACTTAGCCACCCCCATAAACCTTTGCTAAATGCTGTCTTTATGGTGAGGATTTCCTTGGTGATCTGCTTAAATGAAAGGCCCCTCTAGCCCAGCAGCTCAGTCCTCCTCCCATGCCTTCTTATTTTCTGTCACCTTTATCACCTGATAATTACATTTTATAATTTTCCTATTTGTCTATATCCAGTCCCTCCCCACTAGCGTGAAAACTTAATGAGCTAATGATTTATGTTGAGCTGAATTTGTTCTCACTGATGATCTCCCAAACCTCAGAACCTTTTTTGACACACAGAAGAGGCTCAACAAATGCTTCTCAAACAATGACATGAATGATTAGCCCTAAAACAACTACTTTTTATGCCATAAATCTCTTTCTGAAAATCTTTTAAAAACCCAAAGTAAGCTAGTGAAGTGACCTGACCAAACAGGCATGATTCACTGACTTGCAGGAGACAGGGTTGCCCTTGTAAGTGACTTCTGTTTTCTCTCTTATCCTCATTCACCCTTTCCTCTCCCTGTCCTGGGTACAGATATTTATTGCAGGTTTAGAGATTAGCATTTCCAAGTCGTTACATGGAAAATTCCCTGCCCTTTTGTCCTGGGCCAGTTTGTCACTGCAAAGTGTCACAGTTTAATCTGATAAAGGCAATGGATTCCACAAATAAATCTAGATCAGTCATAATAATCAAACCTTAAAGGTGAATTAAAACTGTTTAACCACAAGGAAAGGCAGCTTCAGTCTGAGTGAAGTTTTATTTCCTTTGTGCCATTAGAAATATATCTGCACCTCTTCTCCAAACACATGCACACATATGCACATAGCCACACATGTGCACACACATGCACACACATGCACATAAACATGCACTCATATACACACATGCACACACACCATCCTACACGTGAACACACAGGCACACAAGCACACAGGCACACATGCACACCTTCACAAGGCACACACAAGCACACAAACGTGCACACCCACACACCATTCCACACATTCAGAGACACACACATATATGAACATATGTGCACAAATGCAGACATGCACACACGCACAAGGCCCACACAAGCACACACATATGTACACATGTGCACATACATATATACACCTGCACACAGTCCCACACATGCAGACACATGCATGCACACCTGCACACGTCTACAAGGCACACACAAGCACACGCAGCACATGCATGTGCATGCACACACACAGACACACATGCACACAGACATGCATACACACACGTGGACACATGTATGCACAGGCACACATGCACACAGGCGCACCTGTGCACACACAGGCACACTCAGAGAGAACATGATGAACTGACTGATTTGGTTCCCAAATCAGAGAAGTTGCATTGTAGTTCTGAGAAGGCGTAGAGAGAAATCTCATAACTGCTGGGCGTCAGGGACCTTCCACGTATAGTGTGAAGTGTACAAGCCCAGGCAGCTGCTAGGAACACGGATGAGGGAGGGAGGCAGGAGAGGAGGAAAGGAGCATGATGACGTCAGAGCGTCGGCTCTGTTTGCCTGTTTGGAGACTAGGGTTGGGGGATGTGTGCTGCTGGAGCTCAGCTGACAAGGCTCAGGGAACATTGCAGGGCAGAGCTTTGACTTGTCTTGCTTCCCTCATGGGAGGAAATGTTATGCCCGATTTGAGAGCTAAGCATTCACTCGATCCCGGAGCCACATGACGCCCAGGCAACAGGCACCTAATATATAGTCACATATGAATGAATACAGGAGAAATCTAGAATTAAATAATCAATATTAATGCATTACAATACAATGCAATACAGTACAACACAGGTGAACACTGCAAATAACAAACAAGGGCGCCTCCTGGTTGTAGTGCTCCTCTGACGCACAGCAGCGCTCTCCCTGGCAGGACTCCATGCCCGCCTTCCTGCTGACAGGGGTCTTGGGGGCGGTCTTGGGAAGCCCTGGACACAGGCAGTTATGGGCTCTTTTCCTGGAAGTCTTTGGCCCACAGCACTATGGAATTTTCATTTATTTTCTATCCCGCCTTCAGGACCCCCAAAAGCTCTGGTGACTTCTTAGGGGCTAAATTAAACTTAGCAGTGTGTGTTCAACACGAACTTCTTCCTATGTGGAAAAAAATCAGCAATGATTTTAAGTTGCTTTGTTAATCTAGGCAGGAAAACAAAATCCTGAAAATATAATTTGTATCTTATTTGAAGAACTTACCCCAATATAAGCACTTATTTAGAATTGGAAACATTTGGGCTTGATTTCAGTCTGTGCTGTTAAAATAATAGTTTCAGAATACCAGGACCCTGTCAGTTTATAGGTACCACGAGCTAAATAGAAAATCAGGAAACAAAGTATGCTTATGCAATAAAAAAACTGCTGATTTATACATCGCTAATTTTCCTAGAGATAATGAAAAACTGATACAAAATGAAACCGATCGGTTTATAGTTATTTGGGTTTTTTTTTGGTATGGCAATTCAAAGTAAATAAGAAATATGTAGAATGGTTGAAGTTATTTCACGTAAACTTCGTGGGTTAAATGATCACGCTGATTTACTTCAAAGATCCAGACTGTCTTCATCGCAAAACAACAGAGAGAAAAATTCACATCGGAAACCATATACTTTCCTCATCATAAATTTTTATTATGGAGTATAAAAGACTACAAAGTCCAATATGCTTGACCTCTCAATAATCTATGTTTCCCCAGCAACTAACATTTCCCATTGAATTATCTGAGAAGAGGGCTCCCTCGTTCACAGAATATCGCTCCTCTGCTCTGCCTTTATCCAACAGTATATCTGATTCCTTCAGCGTGGGAAGAAATACGGATGTGATAGACTAGTTTCAGCTCTCTCTTTGATCCCCTCTGAAAGAGGATTTTATAAATTGCCTTGTGTAGGGTCTCATGCTGTCATTTTGTCTATTGCTATCTGTATATTCAAGTTTAACTGCAGAAACTCTCTTGGTGACTAGCAAGACTTCAAAAGTTGTTCACATCTTAGAACTGCAGGGCTATTTTGATGGGCCCCTACTCTTTATGATGTAATCTATGTACTGTTTTCTTCCAACGGACGCTTCTACCACAGAAAAAATTCATGCTACTGTTCCCAGACACAATCTACTCAATGATTGTCTCATGTTCAGGAGAGCAAGGGCACCAGCATTCAAAACTAAAATGTCTACTCAACAGCCAATTCTCATGGGAACATATGTGCAGAGGAGATCAACGGTGAAGGTCAGTTTATGAGAGCAGTTGGTCAACAGTCAGCCAAGTACAGCTGTTGTCCAAACCACAAGCTGGATATTGCTAGGATTCATCTGCTTAAGGTCATTGTGTCTTTCTTTCTAGCTTATTAAAAGGCAGTATTAGTCACCTTGGAGCTATCCAATTGTTAGAGACCTTAAATTATTACATGATGTACCGTTGACTAAAAAATGCCATGAGTGCTTGGCTTGGCAGCATTTTTCTTATTTATTACATTTTTTTTTAAAATTAATGTGCTATTTAAATTAGTAAACTCCATGGAACAGATATCCTTTGTTTGAGGATGAGTGACTCAAGGTTTCTCTCTGTTCTTGGCCAAGAGCCCTGCTGTCTGGGTAGAGGGGCAGGCGCTCTTGTGGGGGTACCATGAGGCTCCCTGACTCCCACCCTCTTGGAAGACAGAGTTCCGGTGCTGCTTGCAGGTAGAGAGACCACTCTTCAAGAGGCCACGGAACTTTCCTGGGAGAAAGGGACCCATGTGGTGGCTCCCTGAATCTGTGGTTCGGTATTTTAGAGCCACGTGCAAAGGCTGCAATGCAGGAGTGAGGGCTGCATTGAAGGAATAGTCCCAGCTCCCAGGAGGGCTCCCGACAGACTCTCAGCATGAGACTTGGGCTCACAAGGACCTCGGATTGTGCAGAGGTGAGTGGATTGCAGCCACTTAGGCTGGCTGGTGCTCCGTTCCTCCTCTCACACTTTCCCAGGGTAGATACCTTGAGCACCAACAAGCCATTGTCACCTGGAGGCTGAGTGTGGCACCCTGACAGGCTTTTTCTGGGGTCCTGAACACCTGGAAGGCACAAGTCCCTCTGCAGTGGAGGTGCCGTTAGGTGGGTACAGTGAGAGTCAGGGAGAAACGCCCTGCAGGCCGATGTCCCAGGCGGCACACTTTCTCTCCGTCATTCCCAGGAAGTGTGTTCCCTTAGGCTGAGAAAAATCCCTGGACCTGCAACCATTCTGGAAAGGGCCGTAGCCCCTCGCCCAGGGGTCTCCAACACATCTTGCCTTACCCCATGAGTGAGACAGAGCATATCAACCCAGCCTATCTACCCAAGTCACGCTGTGAGTCCTCATCTCCTGTGTGCCTGGGCCTGTCCTGTGGTTTCTGAGTTTATAATGGGAATCATGTTTTTCGCACAATACCCTTCAGTCATTCCCTCCTGACTTTTTTTTTTTTTTTTGAACGGTGTCTTGCTCCATTGCTCAGGCTGGAGTGTGGTGCAGTGGTGTGATCTCGGCTCACTGCAACCTCCACCTCCTGGGTTCAAGCAATTCTCCTGCCTCAACCTCCTGAGTAGCTAGGATTGCACACATACACTGCCATACCCGGCTAATTTTTTGTATTTTAGTAGAGACAGGGTTTCACCACATTGCCAAGGCTGGTCTCGAACTCCTGAGCTCAGGCAATCTGCCCGCCTTGGCCTCCTGAAGTGCTGGGATTACAGGCATGAGCCACCGCGCCCGCCTTCTCCCTCCTGATTTTGTATAAAGTGACCTCAGCACCACCCACCTCCCATTTCCCACTTTGCGTTTTCTGACAGATGTCCTTTTTGATGGGCTGTGGGCCTTCAAGGAGAAGCACACAGATAACAAATCCCTTAACTGTGTGGAGTGGACATGAGCTTTCAAAACCCAGATAGAAGGGCAGAGTTTCTCCAACATGGACCACTCAACAGGGCATTTTCAATGGATCCTTTGCCCAATCATAGATATCTATATTTAGATATCGAATCTGTCTTGTGTACCTAACACTGAGGTGATGTGCTTTTTTCTCATCACCATCTAGTTGGAAATGAAAACCCAGCAAATCTGTACCCCGCAGTCCTGTCAGTTCAGCTTTGATCCTGACAGGTTTTCTTGCAAACACATGGTTTTTGTGAATGAGTCAATAGAATGGAGATCAGTGAAGCAGGCTTGGAAGTGGCGGGCTCCTCCTGCCCTGTGAGCATATGTTTCCTGCTCAGAGGTAGGATACTTCAGATAAAGGATACCCTATGTTGTAGCAAGGACACAATTTGTGTCTTAAAGTATTATGTGCAATCAGATCATTAAGTTTTTAAAAATTATGAAGGGAAAGTCTTCGTAGAGTTAGGTTAGGGAGGACCCTATCATTCCCTTACGAAGAACAGCAGTCAAGCAAGGCCCTCAGCTCACTGCTACTTCTCTGAGGATACAGTTGGATCAAAGGGGTCAGGATTTTGTAATTTCTGATGTTCTTCTGAGAGCAGTGAGTCTTGCCCTTACTCAGGAAGGTTCTCTGCTGGAACGTGGTTACTCTTTGTCTGGGCATCATGATCCAGATAGTACAAATATTTTCTAAAATCATAGTTTACCTCATGTTAAAATGGCACAAATAAAGATAAATTTTGAGTTTTCTTTAGTGGAAGTTGAATTAGCATATTTAGTTAACTAACATTGGCAACATTTATTTACAAAGAGCATGTACTCAACGGGGAGATACTCGCTCTTTTATTGTTGATGTTTTGCTTTGCTTTGCTTTGCTTTTATCTATGATGAATAATACATGAATCCCAATCCATCTTGGTTGACCATTAATGCTCCTAGGCATGATCATAAACACACAAAACATGGGGGCAGCGATATAAAATAATTTGCTGAAGCCAGTTGGAAAGTGCAGAATCGGGACGGAAGCCCACGTCTCTAGATGCTGTTCTTTCTACTTGTTGATCTCTTTGTAAACATTATTACTCTTTCAAGCATTATTTTTAGTGTTTTCTATTTGGTCAATATTTTCTACTACTGTGGAAGACATACTCAATGTTTTAACTAAAAGAGGTACTATATCTTTAACAAATCAGTCACATAATTTCTTTCACAAAATCACTTTTTTGCACGAACACTTTTCATTTACCAACTCACTTGCTAATGGAAGGGATGCCCCTGATGTATGTGCATGTGTAATCTGGAGGGGTTGAGACAGTCAGAGCATTGTTGGCTGTCAATTTCCTTTTGGGAATGGAGCTGCCGCCATGCCTATTCTTCAGGAGTTTAGCTGTTGTTACCTGCTCCTTCTCTACTTCCCTCAAGGGCTGTGGAGCCAGATGAGAACTTCCTGTAACCTGCTCACTAAGTAGAAATCCTCCCAGGTTCACCTTCCAAATTCAGATTTTTCCCTTTTCCAGCTGTCCCTCAAGCCCCTCGGTGGTTCAGCCCACTGGGTGTCTGACCCTGCTCTAGATTTGATAAGTGCCGGGCTTTGTCTGCTGATGCTGTCTTGGGTACAGACACTGTCACCCGAAGGGCCCTGCTCACCTGGCCCAGGACCAGCATCTGTGTTTTACTGGAAGATGTACCATAAGAGGGAACACTTGGTTTGAATTTTGACTTCAGCATTTGCTGTGCCGAGTGATATTGGACAAGTCGTTAAACCACTCCACCTTTCAATCTTGTTGATCCTTAAACTTGAGATGATAAAATCTGTGGTACGGGTTCATTGTAAGGACTAAATGAAGTAATAAACATAAACTCTTAGCAGAGTTCCTGGCATCTGATAAGCACAGGATAAATGGCAGATGCTGCTTTAATTATTATCATAGTCGTTGTACTATATATGGGGTTATTATCTTTTTTTCATGTTTGGTGTATTGGGTAGGATCTTTAAGGACACTGGGTAGGGGCAAACACTTTTCTCACCTTGTCAGGAGCTGAGCCTGCCACACTATCAGGACCTCACTTAACTGTAAGAAATGCTGATCTTGTAAAGCAGAGATTAAAGGAAGAAAATAAGGCCCCCCAAACGCCAGATGAGCAACTGATGTTAACTCAACCATGCTAGGAAGAAAGAGCTTTCTGTTGTTTATTTCCCAAAATATAACAATATTGCCACTGGTAAGTGATAACTAAATGTCAACATTATCAATTTTCAATACAGGAAACTGCACAATTCAGAAGTCACTAAATATTATGAAGTGCTTGTCCAGGACCTTGGGCCTAAGTCCTGTAGGGTCCCCAGTGGTGATCTGTGTCAGCACTCTCCGGGGTCTCTCTTGGTCTGGGAGTGTGAATCCTGATGGCTGGGTGGCCAGGTGGCTGGTGTGTTCCAGGACCTCAGCCAGCGTGTCTGGGAGCTGCGGGCCAGGGGTGAGGAGGCACGCTGGACAAGCATCAGGAGACTCGTTCTTTTTGTGTGTGTCTGTGTGTGTGTGTGTTTGTATTTGTGCACATGTGTTTGTGCATGTTTGTGTGTGTGATTGTGTGTATGTGTATGTTTGTGTATGGTTTTGTGTTTGTGTATGTGTGTTTGTGCATGTGTGTTTGTGTGTGTTCGTGTGTATATGTGTTTCCTTCTTTGTATAAAAGAGGCTTCTCTGGCTGGAGCTTGACAAGGTGGGGGAAATACGAAGTGAGTGAAGGCTAGAGGGGTTGAATGATTGTGCTTTAATTCATCAGGTTGTAAAGGTCTAAAAAAACCCTCTGCACTTAAAAATGTCCTCTATGCAACTTTTTCCGTCCTTTCCTGTGTATTGGCATTTCTTTTCAGGTGGTCTGAGAGATGCCAGGTATCTCCAGGGCTTCGCTGAATGGCTGTGAGCACAGCAGATCTGCTGGCCGGTTGTCCCACATGTGGGGGCATGAGCACGAGCCACCAACATGGAATGGAGCTCTTCTCAGCTGTTTCAAGACTGTTTCAAGTCGTCCACCATCTTTGGAATTCCCTTTATTCTTCCGAAGTGCCAGTTTCCTAATAGAACCAAAATAGAATCATCATTTTCTTATTTTCAATGGATTCAGAAAATAAAAAATGTTTTCTGGTGTCAATTTCTGGGAAAATGTACATGCTAATGTTTTGAAGGGATTTGCATATGGGAACAACTTGTTCTCATGATAAATCTTTTCTTCATGGACTCTGGTCTCAGGAGTCTGGCCTCAATCTCAATTCTGAAAATAGGTACGATAATGATGCAACAATAATCATAATAATTTTCTCATATAGTTGTTTCCAGGGCTAACTAAAATAGTCTGTGCGAGTTGTTTGGTGCAACGCCTGATTCATAGAAGTACCCTAAAAATAAGGAGGGGAAGGGATGGGACGGAGGTTAAAAGATCTGATGCATTACTTTTTTAATAGACTTGGGAAATGTGGTTCAAGCTCCATTGGCCACGGTAGTCCTAAGTGCAGTTTGACTTCTTCTTGTGAGTGGCCTCCACTTCCCTAGGGTGACGTGAGGGTTCTGAGGCTTGTGGAACTTTTCAGAAAGAGGTCCCTCACACAGTCTGTTTCTCCTCTTTGCAGGCACACCGTGCCTTGATGGGCTCCAAGTCCTGTCAGGAATTGGGACCCTGCTGCCTGGAAGACAGCAAGGTTTCCTTCAGTGAGACTCTGCTGGGACTCCATGCCCTAGGTAAGGATTGGATAATGAGTAATGTTGGACGGGTGAGAGATCACATTGACACATTTGTAGGTAGTGTTTCTAGATACACACCGAGGAAAATTATTTAATGTCCTTTTGAATTAGAGAGATGAGAACATTAACGGCCTACTGACGGCTGAGCTCCCAGCCCAGGGCCCCTGCTCCACCCAAGGAGATCAAAACAGAGATTCACTTCTCTGTCACCAGATTCAGGGTGGTGTTCCTGCTCCATGTGCCACCTTCATGTTTGATAAACCTCCTCTCTTTGAGTCAGTGTGAGCTATCCATCTATATACGTCATGGGGGAAAAAGCAGAGTCCTTCAGTTGGTAAGAGCTCAGGCTACACATATCAGAGAGGCAAAGGTGAGGTCAGGGACAGGTGAGGTATTTCAGGTTGAATCCAAAGTAAGTATCATAGAACCAAATATTTCTGTTCCACAAGAAAGGCGTTCCCCAATAATACTGAATCTGGAGACATTTACTTCCTCTCCAACAACCAGGGTCATGTAAAGCCTCACTCAGAAGGAAAAGCTTAGTGAAAACCCAGCAAGGCAAAAAGCACAGCAGCAGAAAAGGAGGCATCTCTAGCCTGGAGTAACAGGCATATGCCCTGCAAGGCTCCCCTGAAAGAAGGGAGACACCCTTTTCTTTGTTGGGACTTGCTGAAAAGCTCTGCAAACGGAAGCAAATTACCCTTAGCTATAGCGAGAGCTATGTTTTCAAAAAGCTGCACATACAAAGTTAATGTTGGGTGAGCTGGGACCCTGAGAGACTGGTGACTCTGAACCATAGGAATCTCATCAACAGGAGGAAGAGCCACTGATGTGGATGACGAATGGCTGAGAAACAGAAGGTATTCAGGTAACACAGAACAGGGCTCTGAAAGAGGACGCGGATAGAACTAGAACAGAACTACTGTTTTCCACTGAGTAACACTTGGCTAAGGGTTTTACCAGTGTTTTTTCCTTCCTTCCTTCCTTCCTTCCTTCCTTCCTTCCTTCCTTCCTTTCTCTCTCTTTCTTTCTTTTCTTTCTTTCTCTTTCTTTCTTTTTTACTTTCTTTCTTTTTTTCTTTCTTCTTTCTTTTTTCTCTCTTTCTTTGTTTTTCTCTTTCTCTCTTTCTTTCTTTCTTTCTTTCTTTCTTTCTTTCTTTCTTTCTTTCTTTCTTTCTTTCTTTCTTTCTTTCTTTCTTCTTCTTTTTTTTTGAGGGTCTCCCTCTGTCACTAGGGCTGGAGTGCAGTGGCACGATCATGGCTCACTGCAGCCTCAACCTCCCAGCTTAGCCTCTGGAGTGGTTGGGATTACAGGTGTGTGCCACCACGCTCAGCTAATTTTTTCTATTTTTTATAGAAATGGGATTTTACTTTGTGGCCCAGACTGGTCTCAAACTCCTAGCTTCAAGTCACCTCCCACCTTGGCCTCCCAAAATGCTGATATTACAGGACATGAGCTACTACACTTGGTCAGTTTTACTAGTGTCTTAGAAAAAAGACTTGCAAAATATATTACTGCTTCACTATGTTGGGAAAGGTACTGCATGTTCGTATGTGTTGTGCTGACAGTAAACATCATGCTTCTAGCATAAAGTTGGTTTGAGTCAATGCCATAAGCTATATATATTGTAATTATTTTTGCAGATGGGTCTAGGCATTCTGAAGTATACTTTTTGTTGTTGTTGACATATAAGGCCTTATGTTTTAAAAGCCTGATTGAGTTTCCCAAGCAGCTGGCTGTATGAAGTGGGAGCAGTTGGCCTGAGTCCAGTGCTGGGACAGGGGAGCAGCTGCCCCTTCTCCCTGGGAGGGCCTTGCCTACAAACACTGGACTCCACAGTGGCCTGGGTCACATCTCACTCTAGGTGGTGGAAGCTCATTGTTAATTTGTTCCAAATTTGTTTATTCAAATACCTCTGATTTCCTATCATTCAATTAGGAAACTTCTTCAAATACTTCCATTTTCAAAAAAAGAGCTCACTAGGTAGATTAGTAGTGTTTATGTTTCAGAATTAATATGTAAAACATGTTTAAAATATGAGTTTATGTCCTTTGCAGGGACATGGATGAAGCTGGAAGCCATCATTCTCAGCAAACTAACACAAGAACAGAAAACTAACTACCGCATGTTCTCACTCATAAGTGGGAGTTGAAAAATGAGAACACATGGACACAGGGAGGGGAACATCATACACTGGGGCCTGTCAGGGAGTGGGGGGCAAGGGGAGGGAAAGTCTTAGGAGAAATACCTAATGTAGGTGACAGGTTGATGGGTGCAGCAAACCACCATGGCACGTGTATACCTGTGTAACAAAACCGCACGTTCTGTCCATGTATCCCAGAACTTGAAGTATAATAAAAAAATGTTAATAAACACCAGAATTAAAAGTCAGGGTGCAAAGTTAACAAAACAATAGATGTTAGCATGAACTTAGTGAAAAGGGAACACTTTTACACTGCTGGTGGGAGTGTAAACTTGTACAACCACTATGAAAAAGTGTATGGAGATTCCTTAAAGAACTGAAAGTAGAACTACTGTTCTATCCAGCAGTCTCACTACTGAGTATCTACTCAAAGGAAAAGAAGTCATTCTATGAAAAGAACACTTGCACATGCATGTGGATAGCAGCACAATTTGCAATTGCACAAGATGGAACCAACCTAAGTGCCCATCGACCAATGAGCGGACAAAGAAAATATGGTGTATGTGCACCATGAAATACTACTCAGCCATAAAACAGAACAAAATCATGTCTTTTTTCAACAAGTTGGATAGAGCTGGAGGCCATTATTCTAAGTGAAGTAACTCAGGAATGGAAAACCAAATATCGTATATTCTCACTTATAGGTGGGAGCTAAGCTGTGAGGATGCAAAGGCGTGAGAATGATACCATGAACTCTGGGTCCTCAGGGGCAAGTGTGGGAGTGGGTGAGGGACAAACGACTCATGTTGGGTACAGTGTAACTGCTTGGGTGACGGGCGGACCAAAGTCTCAGAAATCACCACTGAAGAAGGTATCTGTGTACCCAAAAACCATCTGTACCCCCAACACTATCGAAATAAAAATAGAAATTTCAAAAAGCCAAGGTGCCAAAAGAAGAATGCTGTGGAATATATTTTGGGTATGGAGAGCTAGTTGGGACACATATCAGGTGTGCGCTATGAAATGTGTGGACATCTGGTGTACTGGACATTGTGGAAGTGAAGAAGTAAGCCATGTGAGAGGTGCAAGAACTTGGGATAGAACAGCCAGGGTCCCTGTGGTCATGGCAGGGGCAAAAGTGTGGAGAGAACAGAAATTCCTTCCACATTTGTCCTTCAACTCATAGGTCAGCTTTCCAGGAGTTGTTCCTCTCTACTTGAGGGCACATAGGCACCTTGGACTTAGTGCTGCCAACATAAATGCACAGCCTGTACCCCTCTATCTCTTTTATAGGCTCCCAATTAAATCAGCACCAAGACTCCTGATCCAGTTGCCAAGGGCTGTCCACATGTGTCTCCTTGTCTCCACTGCCTTCCCTGCCTGAGTTCAGGGTCCTCTCAGCCTTTTCACATGGCTCATGGTTCCAACCTCCTGACTGGGCTCACTGACTCCAGCCTTGCACACCTGGCTTTTTCCCACAGGATCAACAGTGATGTGTCTCAATTGCAATAGTGCCCTACACTGATAATAGCCTTCAGTGGGCCCCTCACCTTCAGGGGAAGGTCTAGATGACCTAGATAGGGCTAGAGGATGGGACTCTTGAGTATCTAAACCGAGCATATGTTTCTAACCTCAATTCTGACCTCTCTCTGACTTGCTGAACCCCTTCCCAGAGGGCTACTCGCTGCCTGGTCTCCAGATGACCACCTGCTGGTCCTCCTTAGAGGTCCACTGCAACCCTTCCTCCAGGTGTCACAGTCTCCCATGCACCTTAGCGCTTAACATCACCATGCCATGGCTCCATGCTATTCTAACCCCATCAGCAAGTCCCTGAAGACAAGCACTATCTGTTCTTAACAACCTGATTTCTGGGGTCTTCCACAGAGAGTAGTCCAATGACATTTGTGGAATAGATGGAAGACAAGAACTTCAAGAAAAGTGTTCCCAAACAAAGTGCTGTGCAGTTCTTGTTACAAAGAAGTACCTGAATCAAGTAGACCTCATTGACATCAACGTCATGATTATGGGTGGAAACTCCTGCCAATTCAATATGTGAAGAGTGTTTTCCTCCTAATGCACCACGCACGTGTGTGAACACAGACACACAACACCACACAAGCACTCTCACACACACTTGCACATATACACACTTGCATACACAAAGACACACACTCACAAACACCGTGCATATTCACACACATACATACTGACATATGCAAACACACATTCACACACAATATTTTCATCAAGACTAAAATTGTATTATTACTGGAAACAAAGGCTTATGCAGTGGACTTAATGCATTCTAAAGGAATACATCTCCAGAGCTTCACACTCCTCAAGTGAGAGACCCCCTTGATATAGTTACTTACTGTCTAGGGGCTTCTGTGTGTACTTGGAGCTCAGTTGAGAACCATTACTACATGTTCTTATTTGATATCACGGCAATCTTATGCCTTGCTTACTATCATCTGCTTTTTAAGTTACATGCTACAGACTGGGGAGCACAGGCTACCCTAAACTACAGATGTCAGTTCTGCAAATGCCAATGGTCAATTTAAATACAGATTCTAGAGGCGGTAGATGTTAGAGAAGTCCAACAGTGGGTGTATCAACCATCTGGTGTTTCTGTGATGTAACAAACGCAAGGTATCAGCTTGCATAGAAGAGCATGTGGAATCATGAATGCACAATGTCCGGCTCTTACGACTGACACTCAGCCTTTTCCTAAAGCCCTGGGCTCGATTTCGTGCATGGAACGTGAGGAATGATTAATGAGCCAGCAAGAATTTCAGAAGGTTATAGAAACTGCCTGTATTTAGTTTAATGATGAGATAGTTGACAGCTAGCTTGCAAGAGACATTCAAGAGCAAGAATGAGCGTCACTCTGAGGACGTGACCAGCTGCTTTCTGTCGTCAGTGGGCAGAAATGAGACATGAAGGAAATGGACTTAAACTGCATCATACGGTAATAATTTAAGATACAAAGAACTTCCTGAGGCTGGAATGGGTTTCCACAGAAAAAGATGGAATCTCCCTTCCTCAAGGTCTTAAAAACAAGTTTCGTCCAACGTTGCTAAGCCTAGGATGTTCCTCAGAAGTCAGTTAGGAGATCCAGGCCAGAAGTTCATGTCATTCCCGGAAGTCTATTTGAATTTGTCAGCGGTGTTTTCTCCCATCCTCTTTCACCACCCCCCAATCCACACCTTCCTTTGTTTTTCATTTTTTTGTTTACAAACACTAACCTTTATTCTTCTGGTGTATAATTCTGTGAGTTTTCAAAAATACATACAATTATGTAACCATCACCACCACAATCAATAGGTGAAATTTTGCCTCTGAATTTACGTTACCTTTTATCCACCATACTGTTTTTCTTTCTCTCTGTACACACATGGTAAGATTTAAAATTGATAAGAGATCAGCACCAAATTGCCCTCTCCAACGTCATTTCTTCTGTAGGCAGAATAGAGAGGTGGGGGAGGGCATGTGGGGAGGGGAGATTTCATGTCCTCGTTTCCTGTAGTTAGACTCAGAGTAGTGAGGTGACCACAGCTGAGAGTGATGTGGGTGCATCTGCTCATTGTGTGCTCTGTGATAGAAAATAGTAAACTGAACTGATGGTTGGGAAAGAATGTGGAGAGAACATGGAGAAGAAAATTGGGAGAGCCAGCCCCCAAGTCCAGTGAGTTTACAGGAGAATTTATTGGGCTGGAAGAGCAGAGACCTCCATGTAGACTAGGCAAGCATGTCATCTAGAGGCCGTAAGGAGTTCCTCCTCTATAGCCTCCTCACCTCCGGAGCATGACGGGCCCCACCTGGAATCGAGAGGAGGCTCTGGATGTTGGAATCAGTGGCTCACTGATGGAATTTCTAGAAGCCTGGTGTTCACACAATGAGGCACAGAGTGGGAAGGGATACAGTGTGGTTTGCAGAGAGGAGACAGCAGCCTGTCTGGTCAAAAACTGGGGCCCGGAGAGACAGAAGGAGAGCTGAGAAGTACCCATTGCTTGTTGCCGGAGCCCTCCCTGTCCTGAGCAGGCCTATTCAGCGTGTCCATTGCAGAGAGGGTGCTGGCGAGCTGCAGTGGTAGAGGTGGAGAGAGCATTGGCCGAGGCCCACTGGGAGACTCAGAGGCCCTTCACCTGGCACAGCAGGTGGGCCACTCACGAAGTTCCCGTGTCTCCTGGAAGGATTGACAAGAATGTCCGTTCACACTGAGTGAACTTTATCAACAGACATGAAGACCCTGCAGCGACCCTGTTGTCTGTGCACATATTTTTGAGGCAAAGGCTACCCCCCAAACCAGGAGGGAGGGCTGCACCACAGCGAAGGCCAGAAGCCACAGAAGGGCCATCCGGCTGGAGAGCCATACCCATGCCAGAGGATCCACACACCGCCAGGGGCATGGTCTTGCTGCAAGGGGACAGAGGCAGAGGAGGAAACGGCCTGTTGATGTGGGGAGGAGGCACTCCAGAGCTTGGCTTAGTTCTGATCTACTGGGTTTCATACCCAACTTTTAGAGGATGGAATTCACACTCGGTAGATATGGTCATATGTGTGTGTGTGTGTGTGTGTGTGCATACATATATATATGTGTGTGTGTATATATATCATATATGTGTGTATATATCATATATATGTATGCACGTGTGTGTGTATATATATGCACACATATCTATACACACACACACACATATGTGCATGTCATGAGTTTCTGAGATCTGTTTCCTGGCTTGATTTTTTTTATGATACACCCTCAGAAACACATTGATGTATTCACTGCCACTGTGATTTAAGGGAATTTTCTTTTCTTTTTTTCCTCCTTCCTTCCTTCCTTCCTTCCTTCCTTCCTTCCTTCCTTCCTT